>NC_084854.1:13394713-13694713 GCF_951802175.1 Populus nigra
GTTTTCTCCATCCATTTTCTTTCTTTTCTTTTTTTTTCTCTATAGATTAAATATTTTTTCCATACTAACACTAGAGAACATATATGAGTAAATTAAACAGTACTATTCGTGCAAAATTACAAAATATAGGTGTTAGACACCTACATGGAGCTTGTGCATGTGGTGCTACTATCCCTTGTTGTTATCCCAAACCGGTAGCCTCCCCTATTATCACAAGAATCTAATTACCATTATAACATGAACACCATTGGAATCCATATCAAAATTGTTTATTTTGTAACAATACTAGTTCACTTTCGGTTAGAACAGCCAACCGATTCGCCTTGGCACAATCAATCAGTCACCCGATTGCTACTTGAATTTCATTAGAGTCCCTAATGGCTGACCAGTTTGATCAACCAAATTAAATAGTAGCCAAACTCATTGTTCCTTCTGTCAATCATTTGACTAAATCATTTAGTAATCCTAACCGGTTGATCGATTTGTGTAGTACATCAGATATCAAATTCAGTTTCAATTTTATTTTTCCAAAATTCAACTATTTAACATTCTTTCTAATCTCATCCCCTAACAATTATTTTCAATTGATCCCATCCCCAATAATTTTCTTCTTTGGCCAAAAACCAACAATTGACAGGGAAAAGAAATGATATTTTCTCTTCCATTCTTCTAATTAAATTATTACCCAATGATATTTCATGCTTAACTAATATAATTTAATCATTAGAACAACATTTCAAAGAACTAAGCTTCATAACTTAATTCTTACATAAAACTAATACACCCAACTTTCCACATGAGCATTTAAATTATTCTTTTTAGATGAGTTTCTTACTTTAATTTGTTGATAACTTAAGTGAAGAATGCAAGAACAACATAAACTCTCTTCACTTTATCCTTTTCTAGATGATTTCTTTAAGAAATGAGAAGGATACATAAAAGAACCCTAGCCCTCTTTTTCTCTAGCAAAACCGCCTGTCATTAATGGTTTCCAAGAGAAGCCATTCATGATTTAATTGCTCTCACTTGTTTCATTATACATTTGCCCCAAACTTTCTTTAATCACAACACTGTAATTATTATCCACTTTCAAGTCTCATCACACCTATAATAATTTCATTTTAAATTTGTTCCATCATCATCATCATCATCATCATATTTTTAAAATCACTAACTCGAAAAATTTCTAACCGATAGTTTACATAATCCTAACCAATTTAATATTAAATAATAAAATTAGAAAAAAAAATATCAATTAAAAGATATACTCAAATAAAAAAATAGCAATTAAAAAAATAAAGATAAAATCTAATAGGAAAAAAAACTTAAGGATAATAAAATCATAAAAAACATTCAATTTTATAAACTATCTTAAATAAAACAAATAGTAATAAAAAGAATAAGGACTAAATCTAACATCTAAAAAAATTAAAAGATGATGAAATTAAAAAATAATTCTAATTTTATAAATTATTTAAAATATAATGAATAGTAATTAAAATAAAAATGGATTAAATTTGAAGAAAAAACAAATAAAAAGGTTGTTTTGAAGAATTAGAAGGAAAGACGTAAGAATCTAGGAACAAATAATGAAGAAAGAAAGAAAGAAAAAAAAGTTCAACAACACTAAATTGAAGATTTGTTAGCCACACAAGACACCTAGGGAAGAGGACGGTCAAGATGATTCAGAAGCCATCGTTTGACCACTGCTAAAATCATCATGAGTTGCCAGAATGACGTGAGCGTCTCCCAATCACTAGTATGTGAGTTGCAAGCTCTAACCATTTTTTTTCAAATAATATTTTATATTTATTAAAATACCAAATTGCCAACCCTCAGTTAACTTGATTATAAACAAAAAACTAAGTTAAAAAATCAAAACACCCATGGATGCCAGGTTACTTTTTTTTAGGACAATTAAGTTATTTTATTATGTTTAAAAAAATAAAAGGACAAAAAACCTTCTAGATGTCAATTCAATTTTTTTTTATTCTTAAGGATAATTCAATTATTTTATTATATAAAAAAAATTAAAAAAACCCATCTATCTCAATAGTAATGACTAAAGAATCACATGAAAGATCATTTTACACTATTATTAAGTTCATTGGTTGTTTTTGTGAGAAGGGAAAAATAATAATTTGACTGTTCCAATTAATTTTAATTTTAATTGCTTGTTAAAGGTGAAACGCCACGTGAGTAGCATGAAATAGCATACCTGTGGTTTGAAGACAAAACGACAGCGTAGAGCGTGAGGATGTTAAAATGGAAGGCAGGCTCGAATGAATGAATAAGAAATGCAAATGAAGAAGGAAAGTAGAAGGATGTGAAGGAGAAGACGATGATGATGAAGAAGCTGGCGAGAAATTGGAGAAAATCTTGTGAGGTTGATAAATTTACTCTTCCAATTCGAGATGAGGACGATTCTCGTCCCATGGACACCCGAGGTCTGTCTGTTTGTTTTAAATTTTGCAACAAAACAGGGATTATTGATTAATTGCCTTTTTTTTCGTTAAAACAAAAACAGAGCAAGAGGAGTTGATTCTATCACTGGAAAGAGAAGAAGCAGAGCAGTCTGTTTTGTGGAGGGTTGGCTATTCCTTTAATTTTGCACAGAAATTACCTTCTTTTTTCTTTACTGATAAATACATTAATTAAATTGGTATTTTCTTGTAGAGAGTAGTTGGTGGAATTGTGTTCTGCCACGCTGCGTTTCTCTTATACTCCATTTACCAGCAAGCACTATTCCCATGGGAACTGGTACGTGTATGTATGTATCTATGTATGTATGCATGTGAGGAATTATTCAGTGTACCGGAATTGCTCTCTCACTTAAAGGTGAATAATTTTCATGGTGGGACTCATTTTTATGTGAGAGAGGGCGGAGTACAACTCCTGACATACCTCATAACTTCTCGTGTGTAGTCTACATGAGCAGTAAAGAACCCTCGATTATCAAATCCTATTGATTGTTGTTGTTGCTGTTGTTATTTTGTTTTTGTAACAATTTTGAGTAAATCTTAACTTTCTGATGATGGTCTTTTGATCAATAAATAGAGATATCATGCTTACTTCATGGAAGATATGGATTCGTCAATGGTGATATTTGCAGGTTCATTTTTTCATTTTAACTTATTTTTGCTGCTCATCGGCTGATAAAATAGTCTAATTGATTCTTGTCTATGTTTATTCAACTATGATTCCTATTGCTGATCTCTTTCCTTGCACATATAATGTACTCTCTTGGAAGGGAATTTGATGAGAATGATGCTCTAGTTTTTTTATTCAGATTAACCTCTTCTTTTCTTTTCTTTTTTTCCAAGAAGGTTTCTCTTTTGGTAATTGCTATTCTGAATCCCTTTCTAGCTCGTGAAAATATCCTTTGATCTAAAACCTACATGATGACAGTCACTTCTTAATTCACACATCGTATTTCAGATATGTAGTTAGAAAACCATGTCCTTGTGTTGTTCCAGTAGTTGTTTGGTCAAACATGCAGTTTCTGTGCACCTGGATGTGTTTCCTTAGGCAAACCAACAGAAATTATGACAAGAATAAATCAAACTTCTTATGATTGGTTGTTGGAGAAGCTTGATCAGTGTTACAGCATAAGAAGTTGAATAAGTCATCATTGATTATGCTGTCTTAAAAAGCCTAATTATTTTTAAAATTGATGGCTAATTTCCCTCCACGTGTTTCCGATGTATTTATGCTCTTTTGTACTTTTCCATAATATGAGTAACATGTCTTATACCTGGTGTGAATTCTTAAAAATTTATATAATCTGCCATTTAAAGTGCCAAAATCTGCTACCTGAGATATATTATTTTGCTAATTTGAATCCTTAAACAGATTGGATAGCTATTTCAGCATGTGCATTGGCCATCATAGGGCTTCTTCATAATTCCAAGTATCATAGGCAATGGATTTGGTATTCATGCTCTGTTGGGCTTCTACTGGCAGTTTTCTGGCTATATTACATGCTAAGGTATGTGGGGCTCTACAAATATGTATTTGGTGTGTTACTGTCTCCACATTTTATGTCAAGGATTAACAATATTGTGAAGCAACTTTTCTGTGACCTTTTTTCAATTCTTTTTGGTATAACATTTTAGTATAAGGAAAAGAATTACACCCATCCATCTACATAGACAGTATTATTGATTACAAGCTGAAGCCAAAGGAAAATGACAAGTAGTGGAAAGAAACAGAATGGGATTACACTAAGAAAAACCTATCAACTCACACTTGGCACTACCACATGTATATCTTCTACATGAGTCCACTTCATTATAGCAGCAGCTGTGAGGGCTGTGCCAGTTGTCTAAGTCATGCTTACCCCAAGTCTCAATCCTTGAATTCGACTAATAGTTTCGATAAACTCAAGAAAATGGTAACATGCTAATCTCCCATCACTTTAGAACACACAACAGGATAGTAAGAACAACCAACTGCACAAAACACCTGTACATCTACCAAACTAAGGGATTGCTAATGATCGTGAAGAGGAGATGAACATGCTTGGAGACTTAACTTGAGATATTCTTAGCACAATTATTTTTACTATGTTACTTCTTTAATTGTTAAGACTTTCTAAGTTCTGATGAGTTCCGAATAAGTCTAACTCGCAATCTAATAAAAACATACATTACTTTTGATTTGACCGTTAGATTAAGTTGAAATTTTACCTAATAATTCAGAAGGCCTAATTATATACTACTTAATGGGAGGCGAAAATAATGATCGTGAAGAGGAGATGAACATGCTTGGAGACTTAACTTGAGATAGGCATAACCCCAAACCTATTCTTGATGATCAACCTAGACAACCTCTTATCTATGAAAAGAGTGTTGGTGAAGACAACTTAATAGGGGTCATAAGACTTGGCAGATTATGACAGGCCACAATAATTCAAGAGACAACAAGCTAACGAGTTTCAGATAAGAGTGTAAATCCTTACATTCAATGGAGGTCTGGATAGAGAAGAATTCTTTGATTACATCGTTGAATGTGATAGGGTTAGGGAATACGTGATTATCATAGAAGAGAAGATGGTGAAACTATTTGCATATAATCTAAAAAGCAGAGCTTTTTCCTTGTGGAAGTTTCAGACAAATATACAATTAAGAGGGGGGAGACAGCCTATTACATTTTATATATACACAAGGCATATGCTATATGATAGATTCCTTTGTCCTAGTTATGAACAATATTTATTTCAGCGATATCAAGATTGTTTGCAAGAAAAAAAGATTTGTACATAGTATAATGCTAAGTTTTAAAAGTTGGCAGAACGTAACCACCTTCAAAAGATAGGGTCAGTAGGTTGCAAGATTCCTGAGGGGATGAGACTAGCAATCCGAGACAAGACTAGAGTACAAATGTTGTTTACACTGTAGAGACAAGGAATATAGCATTGAATTGAAAAGGCAAGTTATGTAGAAGCCTTCAACAATTTTAAAAGGAGTTGACAAACTAGAATCAACAATTCCAGAGGTTGAGGTGTACTCGGAGGAATGACATGAAGTCTTTAAACATGCTAAAATACCAAAACATGAAGTAGAGTTGAGATCTAAAGTTAGTGAACGTGTTGAGATTAAACCAACTCATGAAAAGCTAGAAAGTTATTCGAATTGCTTAAGAGGCTGTAAGAGATATCAAAGAGGACTTAAAAGTGTGTGCGTCATTCAAGCCAAACATATCCATGTTGGATCAATCTTCTAATTTACCAATTTAGCTGGTGGTGAAGACTTTCCTATTAGGGATGACTAGACATGTAAATTGAAGTTGCCTTAATCTCAAAAGATGATTTCATATGACCTTGACTTTTTGTTTTTTAAGAAGTTTTGTCTAGATTCTAAAATTCTGCATTAAAAGATCTTTGCTGAAATAAGATTTAAGATATTTGGAGCAAGCTATCTCATGTATAAATCGGTAATAATACTATATTCGAAGTATCTATTCATTTGAGATGGAAGAGTTCAATTTCTAACAATTAACTTAAGAGTTAATTTTTTGCAAGTGGAGGGGATTGACATAGGGATATTGCCTTCATTATTCTTAGCACAATTAAATTTATTATGTTACTTCCTTAATTGTGAAGATTTTCTTGGTTTTGAGTAGTTTTGAATGAGTCTAACGCGTAGTCTAATGAAAACGAGCATAACGTTTAATTTGATCGTTGGATCGAGCTAAACTTTTGCCAGATCATTCCAAAATTCCAATTATTTATGAGCCTTATAAGCTATTTATTCAGAAGAAGAGAATTAATGAAATAAAGACATTTTAGAAACTATCAAAGTTTTGGAAGTTTTTTCTATAGTTAAGGTTATAACCTTATGACTTGAGAAACCTAGTTTTTTTTCTCTACAGTTTAGGGTTGTGAAACTTGAGGGATTGAGAAACCTATCCACACTATACATTGTGTCGACAACCATGCAACCAAGTCAGATGCTTTCCTAATGCCCTGTTTTGCTTAACCATCTGCAATAGAATATGTAGCTCAAGGAGTATGCCTAAAGGCCACCCAACTAAAGAACTTAGAAAGCACATGTGTTTAGCAACCATTCTCATCCTCCAAGGAACTTCTGCTGTCGCCACAACCCAAGCTGAAGTATTATTGGAGTCTGATTCAACACATGCTGAATCATTAACACCCCTTTGGAGACTAGGATCTCCAAAGCCTTAGCAATGGCATTAATCTTAGCCATATTTGACACCTCGAGACCAATATGATAGGAGAAAATACATAGAAAGTCTCTATTTGAGTTTCTCAAAACTCCACCAATACTTGCCTCCCCTGGCTTTCCTAGAGAGGAACCATCAACATTCCATTTGATCCTCGGATCTGAGGGAGGTACCCACTGTATGGCAGCAAGTGGTCTAGTCAAGGACCACTTTTTTTTATCCCATCAGAGCTTCTGAGTAGATCGTTGGCATTGTAGGAAAGCCTTGATATAAAGCTTTACTCCAGGTTGCAAGTCTAATAAATAATAGAAACCACATGGTCTCCCATTGCACTTCACAATTGTCAAAAACTATATTTTGTTTGAGCCACACACACACCATAGTACAGCATATGTCACCATACACCAAAATCTCTTTTGCATATTCCCACAAACCAAGTATTCCCATTCTTCAAAGAGGCACGATATGGAAGAGTGACATACCCATTGTATTCCCCATCATTGGACTAGTCTTATCCAAAAGCGCTGAACTTGGTAGCAGGTCAAGAGTAGATGAATGACAGTTTCCAAGGCCAGCTGATGAAAAGGATGTGTTTTGAGACTAATCAATGATTCCACATTGACTTAGAAAATCTTTTGCAAGACTAACAAAAGGAATACTCCAGTCTTTGAGGGTGCCAAGCCCTTCCAGACTTGTGGAGTTGCTGTCAGCATGTTTGAGATACTAGCTTTTTTGTGACTTGGTGGCGGGGAAATGAAGGGAACTATCTTTTTGCTGATGAAATGCCTTCTTGTCTATTGTTTCCATCTCTGGCCTTTTATTTGGTTTGTTTGGAATTTCTTTATTTATCAGAGACTGGACAATAATAAAAACTGAAATGGATGCCAACGCCAGCTATTAGGTTTGCTTATGGATTGCAGTTCTTTTTTGAGGGTGAAATATGCATTCCTAGTAATATGTTCTTATGTGCTATATGTCTAGAATTTGTTTCTTAAATGATGATGATGATACTTATTTGTGCCATAGAATGCCAAGATTCCGGTGGGATATCATCTGGCTGCCCTTTGGGCCTCTCAGGTGTGTAGTAACTGTTCTTTGTTTATTTTATCTGTAACATGTCATTAGTAGTTCACTTAGAAATCCACTCATTTTGAAATTGCAGTGGAGCTGGCATTTGTCTGTATGTTGACCATCTACTGACCGAGTCATCTGAAGAAGTGAAAAAACTGAGAAGCTACATGGACGCTTGCAAAGCCAACTAAACTTTCTCTGTAAACCTACCTTTTCATGTTCTCTGCGTTACAGGAACGAAACTAATAGTGTGGCTTTCAGGCATAAGCAGGTTGATTAATGGAAACTAGGATTGCTAATTTGGAACAGAAGCAATGTCATTCTATCTATTCTTGTACCTCGGGAAAAAATTTCCGGTAAATCTCTGCCTTTTGTTTTCTAGTACAAGTGAATCACTGCAAGATTTTTCAAGTGAAGTACAAAGTTGGCATATATAATCTGACCAAATACCAATGCTGACATTTTTATACCATTTAGCAAATGATCGAGCAACTCTTGACCTCATGTGAGTGAGTGGTTTATAATCTCAATAGCTATTTGTGCTTGGATTCTCTGCATTTTATCATGAACGGATTGTCCAAGTGTAGCAGTCCACTGTCACATCCAGCAGTGGATCAGGATTCATGATCATATTTTTATGAAGTAGCTGTGGGATATAAGATCACCTGGGTGCAACCCACAGCGAGAAAGAAAACTTGCTAAGACTCTAATCCCTCAGGATATATAGAATATAGAGACACGGAGATGAGGCGGGATAAGAGAAGTCTACCCTTTATCGTGTAATTCAGGGCTGATGAATCTCCCACTGCTTAAGAACGGAACATCTGATGCGTTGTTGAAGTAGTTAGTGCTCTGATGACTTGCCATATGCCTTGCAGCCACACGGGAGCAGGGACAGTGCACATCCATAAGGATAAAAATAATTCCAGGACTTGAAATACGTATTGGTAGTAGATTGCGCTAGGATTATCGGGGCAAATTCTACAATACGTTCCCCCTGTTGGATGGCAAACTCATCTTCTTTTTCATTTATCCTTTTTTTAGTACTCAAAATTTATTATCTTAGTTGCTTGTGGCCATATTCGATACGGTTCACTAAATTCTGCCAAATTACTCTGCAAGAGCCCACTTTCACCAGAAAGCAGACTTTTGAATAAAAGGTGAAGTGACCAGAACCGAATGACGAGCAACTGTCTAGCAATCCAAATGAGTAAATAACAGCGATACGAATTATCTTGAATAAAAGCAATCTGTCTGAAAACACTCAGCACTCGGCGAAACTCCCATTAAACCTTTGCCTACAAATGGTGTTTCTCGAGGCACTAGTACAGGAATCAATCATCCTCTTCAATAACCTTCAAAATAATGCACATCCAATGAAGTAGCAAACAAATTTTCTCAAAGCAAAGGCTCCCATACCATGATTGAACAACAAATGAAAAAAAAAATACAAGGAGAACTAGGAATGTTAGTGAGACAAAAAAAAAAAAGGTGGGGGGGGGGGGTGATTTTAAAAGGTGCTTTCTGAACATGTTGAGTGTCCATTTAAGAAACTATTGCACAAGCCTGAAATAGTAAATCCATGGAGATGCCACAAAATAAACTATCCCGTAACAATTTACTCAAAGGGGAGGGAGGTTGCTGGTTATTGAAAATACCATCCAATCAATCAATAGTGGAAGATTGGAAGAAAATACATGTATTTTTACTTTCTAACACACTTGACTAAAAGTTTTGGCAAAATAGCATAAGCCAAAAAAGTATTTGAGAATTAACATAGTTTTAACAAATATTGGAAATAGTGACTTTAACAAAGACGCTATTGGAAACACCGACTTTGATTAAAAAAAAAGGTCAAACCACAAACACTGACTTTGAAGCATATTTGGAATGGATGAAGAAAATAGAGTTTATCTTTAATTGTCACCATTACTTTGAGTAAAAGAAGGTAAAACTTGTTGTCATTGAGTTAACTGACTAACTATTATTTGGTGGGATCAAATTATTTTAGGTAGAAAAAGGAATGGAGAGAGATCCATAGAGACTTAGGATAAGATGAAATCAAACATGAGAAAGAGGTTTGTTCCTAAAAATTATTATAGAGAATTATTTCAGGGTTTGCAGAGTTTGGCTTAAAGGTTTAAGAGTGTAGAGGATTACCATGATGAGATGAAGATTGTCATGATTAGAATTAATATTATGAAGGGTAGAAAGGCTACATTGACAAGGTTTTTGAATGGTATGAATAGAAAGATAGGTAATATGGTTGAATTAAAACATTATACTGAGTTAGAATATATGGTTCACATGGCTATTAAGGTAGAGAGACAATTGAAAAGAAAAGACAATGCATGTCAAGGAGGTAATTTGGTTTTTATCCCCAACTTGGAGGCTGATTTATAAGTGAGAGGGGGCTACTCCATCAAAGTTGAATATAGTTGTAATACCCATATCGGCGGGTGAGGGTTTGATAGCTGACCTTATTAGCAGTGCTGGTTGCTAACATGTTGTACGTATTTTGGGGTGTCAGGCTCAGAAGTGGAATCGCGTCACCAAGAACAAAACCGTGAGGGCGGTAAGGCCCAGAGCGAACAATATACAACATGTTGGGCCGGGTTGTTACAATAGTGGGGAACAAAGCCAAACTATCTAAAGCTAAAAAAATAGATTCAACAACTATTATCCAAGGTAAAACCAAAATTCAACTAATCGTAACCAAGACATTAAGTGTTTTAGGTGTTTGGGTAATGGACATATAGCTTTAAAATGTCAAAAAGAAAATGGTTATTGTTATAAGAGAACATGTAGAGATTAAATCTAAAAGTGACACATCAGAGGAGGGTGAGATGCCACCACTTGAGGATTGTAGTGTGATGTTAAGTATCTAGTTGATTAAGAGGCTTTGGTGACTAGGAGATCACTTAAAGTTTAGATAAGGAGGATGATGTGGAGCATCAAAAGAAGAACATCTTATATACTACATGTCATATAAGTAACTAAATATGTAGTATAATTATTGATAATAGAAGTTGTGCTAATGTTGTTAGTATTACACTTATTAAAAAATTAAGTCTAAATACTATTAAGCATGTAAGATATTATAGACTTCGATGGTTGAATGAATGTGTTGAAGTAAGAGTTACTAAAGAAGTTTTGATTTCTTTTTTGGTGGGAAGTTAGTATAAGAATGATGTTTTATGTGATGTGATTCCTATGCATGCTATTCATTTATTGTTGAGGGGGTCTTTGGTAATTTGATAGAAACGTCAAGCATAATGAGTTTAAGAACAAATATTCTCTTAAAAAGAATGGAAGACTTTCACACATGTATCATTATCACCTAGATATGTTTATAAAGATCAATTAAAGCTGAAAAAGAAAGGTGAAGCTAAAAGCTTAGAACAATCATGTGAAGATGTAAAGAAAATGAAAAATAATGGGAGCATAGAGAGAAAAGATTCAAGCACTGTGGAGAAAAATTGGGTTTCAGCTAAGAGAGAAAAAAACAAAAGGATGAGAGAAGAAATAAAGAGTGAGAAAATAAAAGAGTGGAAAAAATAAAGAAACATATTAGTTTTTATGCAAAAAGAAATTAGATTAAGAATGCTTATTTTTTTTGTCATACATATGATTTTACTTATGTATAATAAGACATATTTTAACACTAATGAACTTGATCCTTATATTTCTAGTGTTTGTTTTTTTTTATTGCAAGATTATAAATATATTTTTCCTGATGAGATTCCTAGTCAATTCACCTATTAGAGGAACTGAATATCAAATTGATCTTGTACCTGAAGCAATAATACCTAACCGGCCAATCTATAGAAGTAATCTCGATGAGACAAAGAAACTTCAAAGGAAAGTAGAGGAGCTAATGTTAAAAGGGTATATAAGAGTTTGAGAAAATGTGTATTTCTAATGTTGTTGGTACCAAAAAATGATGAGACTTGGAGAATGTGTGTTGATTGTCATATAATCAATATGTGTTTTCTAGACTTGATGATATGTTAGATAAATTATATGGATCCTATGTATTTTCTAAAATTAATTTATAAAATAGATATCATCAAATTAGAATGAAAGATGGAGATGAATGGAAAACTGCCTTTAAAACTAGATATAATTTATATAAGTAGTTAGTTATGTCTTTTAGACTTATTAATGTACCTATTACTTTCATGATATTAATGAACCATATTTTATGCAATTTTATTGGTAGATTTGTTGTGGTTTATTTTGATTTATAACAAAAGTTTAGATGAGCATGTTGAATATTTAAATAATGTGATAAAATGTTTTAAGAGAAGAATGTTCATATCCTAATCTGAAATGGTGTAATTTTTGTATGGAGAAAATTATCTTTGTTGGTCATGTTGTTAGTGCAAAGGTATTGAAATGGATGAGTAAAATATAAGGGCTATCCAAAAATAACTTACACCTAAGTCAATTACAGAGGTAAGAAGTTTTCATAGTTTAATTAGTTTTTATAGGAGATTTGTTAAATATTTCAGCACTCTTAACCACACTTTTAATTGAAATTGTTAAAAATTCAGTAGGATTTAAATGGGGCAAAGAACAAGTGCATGCATTTAACTTGTTAAAGAAAATTTTGATTTTGGCTCTATTGATATAATTACCTAATTTTACAAAAACTTTTGATATTGAATGTGATGCCTCATGGATAAGTATTAAAGCTGTTTTAATATAGAAAAAATAGCTCATGATTTATTTTAGCAAAAAGTTCAATGATGTAGCACTAAATTATCATACTTATGATAAAGAGTTTTACACTTTGATGAATTGAAGACTTTGAAATATTACTTGTGGCTTAAAAAATTCATAATCCATTCATATCACAAATCATCTAAAGGACTAAAAGAAACTAAACTGTCAATATGTCAAGCTAGTTGAGTTCATAAAAACATTCCCATATGTTATAAAATATAAGTAAGGTATGGAAATTATAGTGGTTGATGTACTATGCAAATGTATGTACCTCTTTCAATTTTAAATGCTAAATTATTAGGACTTGAATATATGAAAGATTTATATAATAATGATGATGATTTCGCACAAATTTATAAAACATGTGAGAATTTAACATTTAATAAATTTTATATGTTTGATAGTTATTTATTTTTTTAAAAAAAATTATGTATGCTTAATTGTTCTATGCATGAATTGCTTGTTCGTGAAACTCATGGGTGTGGTTTAATAGGATACTTTGAGATTACTAGGATTACTAAAACTTTAGATGTTTTGCATGATCATTTTTATTGGTCTAAGATAAAAAAAAAAAAAAATTGTAACAAATTTATAACATGCCAACAAGCTAAATTTAATTAAAGTTTTACCTTGTAGTTTACTCCTTTGTTGAATTGTTTATTTTCTTAACAAGTTTTTTTAAACTAACTAATTTTAGCATTAAAGGCTGCAATTAAAACAAATAATTTAACTAGCTCTTTTTTAGTATATTTTGTAATGTTCTTAGCGTGGAACAACAATATATGCACTCATCCAAAATTAGCACTAAAAGAATGCTCTCCAGGAAAAGGCAAACCTCTCCTACACAAAACTTGAAACCAACCAAATACTAGCAGCTTTAACAGTAGAGCAAATACTTCTGGATAACGTCATGCTCACCTGTTTCAAACCCAATTAGTTATAAATGGAAATTCCACGCGGCATATCTTGTCCTCAGGCAATGCGTATAAAAATTCCAGTGACGAAGATCTCAAAGCAAGAAGGTTTAATTCACAAGTCGCATAGGCAAAAGATTCAGCTAGCCATTTCAAGTGGTGGTCTCAAAATATTTGGAAGTTCGACAGATCACCGTTGACATAGTTCAGATTTTGCTTCAGCATTTTATCGTTCAACAAGAAGAAAGAACACAATTCAAATACCTCAATAGGTCAAAGATGTAAAATGACTACCTTTGATCAATGATAAGACACCTGGTTTATAATCATGCTAATTGCTATGTTTGTATCATGAAAAATATCCAAGAACTCTATTCAAAGTGCAGAGAGAGGGATTCAGAAACTCAATTGGTAGAATGCTATTGATTGAACCAAAAATAAAATAGAAAAGGCCGCTTTGTACCACAAATTAACCTTCCATCCAACATGCAGGACCCAAAGCTAAACATAAACTAGCAGATTAACTCAAACCGCCTTCGGACATCAATTGAAATTCAATTACAATAAAAATCAGTAGCAAAGTACAAATTTCCTAGTTCTTAAAACATGTGAAGGATAAATGTACAAAATAAAGTCCAACGATTCATGTAAAAAACATTATGAAACAAATACCACAATTGAGCAAAACTTTCTCCCAATATAAGATACTTTACTGAACTTCTTGCCAAAAAAACATGCATGTGATATAATTATGTGAAGTTTCTATCAAACCTAAACGATGAACCTAACGCAAAAGGTGCCATTGAAAATAAACCATGCATCTCTAGTCAAAGAAAACACCTTCGCTCAAAGCAATGATATGCAGCAAAGTCTCTCACTACTGAAAACTCACAACTGGAGAAGCACACATCCATATCAATGTAAAAACATTAATAAATTCATCTTCATCAAGTGCATGGGAAAATATCTCAAATCATGGGAAACATCAAAGGATATCATAGATCATATAAGATAAATCATATACATGCAGTCTAGGTATAGATGGAATAAATATGGCTCGATGCATGTACATTGCAGAAAGCATTCAAAGATAGAGTTAAACACTTTTTCTAAGGAAAATCAATAGCACATACACAAGGCAGAAAAAATGAAAATCAAATACGTGACCTAAAGGCTTGAAAGGTTATAGACAAGATCCAGATTGAGAAAATTTAATCTGACAACACACAAGTATTATTCTTCATTTCTTCTGCAAATTCCAAACTCTCCGCATATTTCTTCAAATTTAGGTTGACCAGGTACTGAAAACAAAGAATTCTGCAAAAGAAAAGGAATAAAACCTCTAAACCAAGAGTTCCCACACATTACTACATTTTAATCAATTGTAAATGGCCAAAGGAAACAATATTTTATGAAAAAAGACAACCAATGAATAAAAAATTTCTTTTTTTTGCACATGCAAAGCCAGGTAGCAGCAACAAATCAATGAATTCTGTAGTAGAGGTTTTTAAGGTGACTTTATTGACAGCGAGGAGAGAAAATGAACAATCACAACAAATCAATCCTAAAGTAATAAGGCGGACTGTACTCAAGAAAACAAGGAAAAAAGCACATGTAATGGTAAAAAAAGTTTGTTGCCTCAATGGAGTAAGTCAATTCAGCCAGGCCCGATAAGGCTGCTTCAAGTAATGAAGTCCAGCATCAATACACAAACAACACCTATTCAATTAGGATTACATTCCCCATTATAAACTGCTATGTCCCAAAGATGAAACATATCGAAAATAAATATAAAAGAAGTGTTGCTTGCGAATTTGCATGCTTATGAGGCCATAATCTACCAAATATTACATCGTCAGAAGCAATCCTTGAGTAGCAAAAAGTATTTAAGACCAAAACTACAGGTAGATGAAATTAAACCTTAAAAGTTTCCATCAAGCCGCCAATTCCCCATCTTGAAACTGCTGCAACATTTCACAATGAGGAGTCTCCCTTACAAAACCCCACTGCTTCCTCTGTAACTCAAACCTACAATTCTGCACAAGGACAGAGACGTAGTCCTTCTCCACCTTGGCTTCCAGCGCCTCCCTCTCATGGGTACCCGGTAGATAATCCTTCTCAAACTTGGTGCTCTTCACATAAAAATTAACCCCTCTCTGCGTAGTAAACCTGTACTCATAAGGATAGGACCTGGAAAGTGCATAAATAGGCTCAGATGACGGTAGAAAGTTGAAAAGGAAAATAAGAAGAACCGGGAGCAATTGAATCAATGCACGGAAGTTAAACCCAGATCCATTATGATCCGTTCTAGGGCCACCCATTCCTGCTCCAAAATTAAAACTCCGAAACTGGGTGGTGGCAGGCCTCATTCCACCTCCAAAGAAGAATTGCCTGAATATCTCGTCAGGATCCAAATCATCGTTATAATTATAATATCCATGACGATGATGACTGGAAGAGCGTCTCTCGTAGAGAGGCTCTTCAGTTCCGGTGACATCATACTTGCTCCTGCTCTCTTCATTGCTAAGGCACTGGAACGCTTTCGAAACAGCTTTAAATGCATCCTCAGCTCCAGGAGACTTGTTCTTATCAGGATGGACTTTCAGTGATAGTTTTCGATATGCTTTTCGAACATCTTCTACAGAGCAAGACTTTTCCAATCCCAAAATCTCATAGTAATTCTTCTTCTTCCTGATTTCTCTCACAATCGAAATTTGCTCCTCTGTATATGATGATGATGATGATGACCCCCTTTGGCGAACTTTGGATTCGTTTGAGGCCGTGGCTGTTGTGGACCCATTATTAATGTTTGCAGCCGCCGTTTTATTTGGCTCATCCTTTTCCGCCGCAGATAAGAGATCGTCGACGGCGAGAGTAGGATCCAGGCGGCGAGCTTTGGTGATGAATTTTAAAGCACGGCTTCGATCACCGGATTCGAGGGCTTCTTTGCCGATTTCCAAGCATTTCAACGCATCGTCTTTGTTGCTATCCATTTTCTGATGGTTCTTAGTAAGAATAACTAATCCCCTAATACAAATCAGAAGACGAAAATTCAACTTGCAAGCGGATCTGAGGTCGATAAATTAGGGTTTCAAATTTGGGAATTTGTGAGAGAACAAAACACGGTGAGAGAAACAAAAAACTGTCGAATTCTCTTCCTTTATTTATATAAACATCATATATGTTAATTACTTAATTAGAGAAAAATAAAAGTACCGATTTAATATTATGATGTCAAAGTATTTATTATATATTATTTTAACTTTTTAATTAAGGATTTTTATTTAATAAAAAAATATTAACTTTCAATTATAATTGCTCCTTAAAAAAATTACAATCTAAAAAACTTGAATTGATTTTTACATTAAGGGGAAATTACACAAATCCTCTCATGCTATTTTATTTTTAAAAAAAATACACTGGTTAATATAAAACTTAAGTATTAATAAAAATAAAAAAACAAAAATATATTTTTATATAATATAACCTTAACAATTTAAATGAGTTTATTCAAAATGAGGGGTAATACTATAATGGATAATTATTTTAAAAAAACATATTTTAGATTCAAATCATAACAATAAAAGATATATTTTTATTTGTGAGTGATGTATTAAAAATGTTATTTTTTCATCTCAAAACCATATATGTTTATATTGATAAATTTTAGTTTTATTCAAAAAGAATCATTAATCAGGAAAAATTATAAAGTTAATCTTAGAGAAGAATTAGTGAGATCATGATGTAAATGCAAAATATTCATTATTATTTATGCCACTAAATTATTTGGTTTTGTTTTGGACTTATTTTAAGTAAGATTTTTCTTTTTAAAGTTTGTTGGTAGTGGTGAAGATAATTTTAAAGGTCAAGAAGATTGGAAGTAAGACGTCATCTTTTTACGGTTTATTAAAAGTAAAAAAAAAAGATATTTTGAATTTTAATAAGAGGTATTGCCTCCTAATATTCACTTGGCATGTCTTAAAACTAATTTTTAATGACTTTTCCATGTTGCATTCAAATAAACATCCAAATTAATAATAAGACAAAAAAAAATGCATTTTATTCAAAAATGCAACTTAATCCTAAAACATATGAAGAACAAAATCAAGGTTTTAATGATCTTATTCACAAAGTTTAATAACAAAAATAGATTGACAACGCAATACTTATTCTATTTTTATATTAACTCCTTCAGTTAAACATTTGTGATTTGGTGGATTAATAAGATTTGTCAAAACTAGAATAATGTGTTTCGTATTTAGAAGATGTTAGTAAATAATATTAAGAGGGAAATGTATATCGATCTTAGGTAATGGTATTCAAGAATTTATCGATGCCACACCACTCGATGACCAAACATGATACGAAAGGAAAACATTGAGGGGGTTAAGATTCTCAATTTGAGGGTTATTTTATGATATATCTTTCAGCATGAAACCAAGCTTTACTAATAAGTTTTTTACCCTTCTAAATTTCAAACTTTGCTCAATCCTTTTTGTTACAATCACCACATTAATAAAATAAAATGAGGAGTTACCAATTACGTATTCGAAGTATGGATATTTAAAGGTGCTAATGAAAATAGAGATATTTTTTTTCTCTAATTGATGAGGGTTAATTCACAAAGCCATTTCACGCTACCTTGAAGCATGTTCTTTGATTAACTCATTGTTTTCTTTTCTCGTACTTTAAAGGTTGAACCTATTTAAAGTCACTTCCATGTTAAACTTATACTAGAGCATGAATGATTCAACTAGATTTGTCCATTGCATGATCTTATTTCCATCTAAACCAATATACCAATAGAGGACATCATCACTTAAACTTTCATAGAAAAAATAAATGAAAAGTTTATCATCTTTAATCATTTCTACAATCTTGCTACAATAAATACTCAAACGAGTTATAGGACACTTAACACTTGTATTCTTGACGAATTGAGACACCTTGAACTTTCATAGCAAGACTACATCTGGCGTCAAGCATATTTTATATGCCTTTACAAATTCATATACATCCATGCCTTTTATTTCTCATAGACGTTCTTTAATTGCTCTTAGACATTCTTCAATTATCAAGAATTTTTCAGCCTCCATCTTTTTTTAGATTTTTTTATTTTAAAGAAGGTTCCAATAAGGGGTTAGTCTCATTTGTTAAGAAGACGGTGGTATTAAAAGAGGATGGAAAGCTCTTAGGAGTTACACATCAATTGTCACTCTCAGGAACCTTTGTTTAAGTGGTCCAAGGTGGAATACAAATTTTTACTGAGTAGCTCGTATTAGATGTGAATGAAAGGCAAGTGGTATATCTAGAGTTCCAGGAACTATGGAGACGTGCTGTGAGGGTCTACTATTAAAATATTATCATTGTTAAAAGGCTTTTCGCTAGATGGTCTAGTTTGATAATTGTATTTAAGAAAACCAGTGAATCTAGCCATCTCATTTCTCATCAATTCCATCTTTTTCTTAGTAATTTGCTAAAAAAAATGGTCATTTCTTCATCTTCCATGACTTTAAAAAGATCGGGCCTTTGAAATGTTATTTATGTTTATTCTCTCTTTTTCTACCTATAAAAACTAAATAAAAAAAACTTGTATGAACATGAATATTCATCAAAATAAAATAAAAATGACCAGTTGAACATGAAGTAGCCATTGCGATAATACATGAAAACTTTCTAAAAGAAGGTTATAGTCATTATATGTAAAGGTAGGTTAATTAACTAAATTGGTCTCAAAATGACCTCTCATTACTTGATTAACAACCTCTTCTAACCTATGAATAATGTGTATGCAAAATAAGGTGTGTGTTATGAGTACATGGCTATAATCATATCCAATCCAAACATATAAAATACTAAAAATAATGAAAAAATTATAATGCATAAAACCAAACACATTAAAACAATCATATAAAAAGTGTAAAATCAAACAATATTACATATTGATAAGTTTAGGTAATTAAACAGGATAAAGACATTTAACACGTGCATCCAAGCAAAAAAATACATATAATTATAAAAATCAAGAAAACAAAGTTTAGACCTAAAAATAAATATCATTTTATCGCAAGGGAAATTTTAGTAAACTAAATGTAAAAAGAAAAAAAAAATTGTGGTGACTAGAAACCCTAATTGGTTTTCAAATGTTTTAGATAAAAGGCTGATTATGCTATAAAAAATATTAAAATCATCCTAAAATATCCAACTTAAGGTAAGCTACTTCATGTTTGTTTTAAATGATAAAAATATACCTATTGTGCTTACATGCTAAATTTTTTTCTAAACTAATACATATGATTTTTTTATCGAAGGTAATATGGCCTAATCATATTTTAAGACAATGATTTGGGATATAAACCAAGTAATATGGCCTAATCATCATTTTTAAAGTATAGATGTTAGACCTAAAAGGATGGTAGATGATAAATCAAGCTTTGGCCTATCTCTTTTAATTGTGTTTTAAAATGGGTTTAAAGGCCCCCAATCGTACATGTCATCCATAAACAGATAGACAGGTGGAAGTAGCAAATAGGATTTTAACTACACTTTTGTGTACTATTATTAAAAAAAATCTTAAGAATTATGAAGATTATTTATCATTTATTAAGTTTGCTTATAATTAAAGTGTACATTCAACTTCTGATTATTTATAATTTGATATTATTGTTTATGGTTTTAATATGTTTACTCTATTATATTTGATTTTTTTACCTATTGATAAAAGAGTTAGTTTAAATAATAGTAGAAAAATGGTGAAGACACTCCATGAGAGTGTTCGATAGCATTAGCAATAATTATATATTTTTTTACATTAAAAAATTGATCAAACCTGTATGATAGTGCATACTAATTATCCAGTAAGATCTAAAAGTTAACATCTATGCACTTTTTTAAAGTGTTTTATGAGTAATTCTATTTGATATAAAAGAGTTTATGCTAGAAATTAATATATGTATTGAGATAGAATAATAATAATAATAATAATAATAATAATAAATAAATAAATAAATAAATAATTTTTATAAAATTAAAAAAATTAAATATTGTTGAAATTAAAATAAAACATAACTATCTAGAATGAATTATTAAAAAAAATATATGATTGGAAGAAGAAAAAAGAGTTAAAGCTTATCCAAAATCATGAAATTTATATATATACATATATAATATATAAATGAATAGATTAAGGATGATTGATCCATTTACTATATTATGCATATTCTCTCATATGTTCCTTTAAGAAATTTTCAATTTTATATGCTCTTTTATCATATTTGGAGAAAAATCCTCCGTGGACTATCAATAAAAAAACAATTAAGGAATAAGAAAAAAACAAATTAAAAAAACAACAAAATTCCTAAAACCAATAAAGTATAAAAAATTATAGAAATATAAAAACTTGATACATCCCAAAAATATTGAAATATCCTCTCTCTCTCTCTCTCTCTCTCTCTCTCTCTCTCTATATATATATATATATATATATATATATATATATATAAAAGAAACCAATGAAAAACTAAAAAACTTCTTGTCTTAAAAAACATATATTTCACATATATAATATTTCTATTATGAGGTTTAATGGCCATGACTTTTCACGTTTTGTTATTTAGATTTTACATATTAGTTTCAGTTTTCTTTTCTCTTTAGGGCTTTTAATGTTTTAATGTTTTTATGAAGTTCTCATTTTAAAATATATATATATATATATATATATATATATTTTAATTTTTAGATTGCTGAAAATTTATTTTTCAATTTTTTGTTTTTGTTTTCAGAGAAAACTACCTAAATTTATCCTTGTGTTTATAACAATTATTCATTTTTACCCTTGTATTTTTAATTTGATCAATTAACCCTCATGTTCTTTAAATATTTTCTATTGACTCAATCCCTAATTTTTATAAGTCTCCATGTTACTACTATGCATGTTAATTATGTGACACTTAAATACTTTTTATTATGAAATGACATTTTATATTCATTTCGGTCTACATTACTAGAAAAATTTGTCATAGAAAAATAAATTTACTAAGATAATTTATTTGATAATATATTAGCTATAGGAATAATGAATCCATAGCATAATCGAGACTTGATATAAATCAATTATCAGGTTAATTCAACAAATTAAAAATTAAAAGGGCTAATTAAATAAATTCATAGAACATAAAAATCAATTGACCAAATTAAAAATACAAGGAAAAAAAATAAAAAATGAGCGCACACACAATGGTAAATATAAGAGTTTTTTCCATTTAAAATTAATTTTTTTATGATATTTAAAGGAATTTTCATTTAAAAATTAGCAAAAAAACATATAAGCTAAATATGAATATACATGAAAGTGTATAGGATTTTTTTAAAAAATAAACATGGAAAAGAGCACATATACTATATGTGTTGATGGAAGGATAATAAAGAGTACATATCCATGATACTCTAATTTTTAAGAAAATTAGAGTTAAAAAAAGAAAAATAAATTTTTTTTATTCAAATACAATATTTCTCCATTTAAACTAGTAAACTAGTTTTCTAGTTTTTTAGATTTGTATTGAGTTTGGAAAATTCATTTTAGAGATTCTCAACAATTTTCCAATATAAAATTTCTATTGTTTTTCTGATAAAGGAAAAACATAAACAATATAATTTTTTTATATACAAGCATTTCTTAGTAATATAAAAAATAAAAAATATTTTTTTTTATATTTTCATATTTAGTTAGTATCATAATTTTTTTTATTATAAATATAATATAAATATTTTTTTATTTAACAATAAATATTTTTCATGATAATTCTATAATTAAATTATCAAAAATAATAAATATTATAAATTATGGTTTTGAATTTTTATGAGTCGTGATGTAGTTCTTATTTTATGGAAAAAATATTTTTATTTTTAAAAAATAAACACATTTTCTAATTTTCCCTTGAATTTGAATAAGAAAAAAAATGGTAAAGTAAAATAAAATTGAAAAAGAAAATGAATAACTATTTTTTTAATTACTAAACAATTTTTAAAAAATAAAGTAATAATCTGATTTTCTGAAAAACTAGAGTTACAAAATCGAAAATTAAAACTCCATCTTCAAATACAATATTTCTCCACTGAGTTTTCTAAGAATATTTTAGAGATTTATCACAATTTTTCTATATATTTTCACTATTTTTATAATAAAAACTTGAATAATACAATGTTTTTTCTTTTATAAAAAAGCATTTTTTAGCACGAATATAAAATAAAAGATAAAAATTATTATTATTTATTATTTTTTATATTTATTTAGTTTCATAAATTTAAATTTTATTATTATGAAGATTTGTTTTGTTAACAATATAAAGTTTTCATAATAATTTTTAATTTGAAAAAAATAAAATTAATATTGTACAATTAGATTATCAAGAATATTAAATGTTAAAATGACTATTATAAATTAAAGTTTTGATTTTTTTACAAAAAAATATTTTAAATTTATATGTATTTCTTATTTTTTTTAAATTCGTTTTATTTTTTAAAAAATAATACATTTTTAATTGTTTATTGAAAAAACTAAAAAAATAATAATTTTGTATTACTAAACACATGTAGTAACCATGTGAAGCCGTCGTCAATAATTTTGCCTTGTCTCTCTTACAAAAGAAAAGGAAAAGAAACGTTTCTGACAAAGCGTTGGCTTTTCTGACTAGTCACCTTGTCCAGAACATATAAAAACCACAAGAAGGCGACACGCCACTCTAGGTAACAGAAACGTTTCGATTCTTCTTCCTAACCTTCTTTCTCTCTTCCTTTAACAGAAAGAAAGATGCTTGTTTGCTGTTAGATGTAAACTTGAAAGCTCTCTCTCTCTCTCTCTCTCTCTCTCTCTATAGTCTCTGAATATATATAAGAAAACGGCAAAGAAGAGAGAGGAAAGAGAGATGGGTATGCTGTTAGATGAGATAATAGAGGCCATGCCTGTGTTTACTAAAGAGTTAGTTGCTGGGGGTGTTGCTGGTGGCTTTGCAAAGACTGTTGTAGCTCCCCTTGAACGTGTCAAGATTTTGTTTCAGGTATTATTGGTTTCTTTCTTCTATGGTGTAGTTCTCAAGATTTTGTTTGGCTAAAAGATGATTTTTCTGTTTTCTTGGTTATACATGATTGACCGAGAATCTATTTCCTTCTTTCTTGATGGGGTTTTCGCTTTTTTTTCATTGATATATTGGAATTCTTGGACTTGTTTTGACTACTGTTGAACTTGGATTATGATTTATCAGCTCATAAATTAACAAATACAGTAGATGACTTCTTGCTTGGAATTTGTAGTAACTTAGTGAGTATGGGCCTTTCTTGATTCAAGCCTCTTCCTTTTTCTTTTTTAATTAAAAAAAAAACACTCCTGCCGGTGGTTCCTGAGAGCGATTCATCTTCTTCCACCAGTCTTCCTTTCGTCAGTAGTTTGCTTCATTTTACATATACGACATGTAGAAGCATTTATTAGCCAACTTCGTTGGGGAAAAGTTAATGAAATCAAGTGGGCAGGTGTTTTCAATTCCAATACTCCCTGTTCTCTTCCTATTTATCCAGAAGGACTATTCTGTTGGTTTTTTAAAAAATACCTTGCTAAAGTTCGACATCATTAATCATCAACCTTAAATTATTTTTATATTTTGAAAAAAGAAAAGAAAAAAAGAGCATTATATCTGATTGTATCCCTGGCCAGAGGCATTCCTTAAGTTGGATTGGTGGTGTCCCTATGCAGAGTCATTAGCAATATCGGTCGATATTTTCTTCTCTGTAATACACAGTGGTGTGATGCGATACATGTACTTGTATTCATTAAATGGGAATGGGAATGGTAATGGTAATGGATTTAAAATGTAATACTCTGTTTCAGATGTTGTTATTTCTTTCTTGTTTTTTCACTTCTTTGTTGGTATAACTTGTCCTGAGCAGAATTTCATAATAATTCTTTCTGGCAGCACTTTTGCATAAATAAGAATGTGCATTTAGAAGACTAGTCAGGTTAGTATATTTGTTCAAGAAATTTCCCCAGACGCCACCAATCTTATAATGGTTTATCAGAAAGTCCGACTGTTTTCTGAGCTTTCGTGAAGCTTATGCCTGTCTGGGGTAACATAGGGGCTAGGGCTGCAAATCTAAACCTTTTCTTCCATCTTATTAGGTCATGTTCTTATAGTTCATACCCTTCCTGTGATTATAGTTCTATATACTTCTAGACTCCATGTGGGCTCTAAATGCAAGTAATTAATTATGTTGTGTAATATAATCTGTAAATTTTAACCTTATTTGGATGAAAAGGAGTCGATTTGTGTTGTACTTTCCAGACCAGAAGAGATGAATTCAAGTCTGTTGGGCTGTTTGGATCCTTTAAAAAGATTTCACATACAGAGGGGATTATGGGTTTGTACAGGTGGATCCCCCAGCTATTCATTTTCTGTCATGTGAAGGTTCCCATTTTCTCTTGTTTTTTTAACCATATATTTTGGGTTATTGGCAGAGGAAACGGTGCTAGTGTTGCACGAATTGTACCTTATGCTGCCCTGCATTACATGACTTATGAGCAATATCGTAGATGGATAATCCTCAGTTTTCCTGATATTGGGAGGGGTCCTGTACTTGATCTCGTGGCAGGATCATTCGCTGGAGGAACAGCTGTGCTTCTTACATATCCTCTTGATTTGGTTAGAACAAAATTGGCATACCAGGTAAATATTTAACCTTTTTTTTTTATAACAAAAAGTAACTCTTTCTTACACACACACACATTTATTTAGCTCACCTAACTGACTAGGGGGGCCTGGAGATGTGCCAAACTCTTTATGCAGCAATGCTGAGGCAGGACAGCATCACTGCATTACTGTCCACTGGGTTTGGCTGCTCCTGGTGATCTTGAGCATCTAGTTAGAATGTGTTAATCCTCCCTTCCTCTGAAGCTCAAGATTTATATAAAGTTGAGGATTTAGTTGATTTTCACATTCCCAATTTGATTTTGATAGTGCAGATTATCAGTTCATCAAAAGCGAATATTAATGGGGTAATTGGTATGGAACTAGTTTATAAAGGAATCCGTGATTGTTTCTCAAAGACTCTTAAGGAATCTGGGCTAAGAGGTCTCTATCGTGGTGTGGGTATGTAGCACTTAGCTTGTGTAAACTTCTCTTCTAATTTTGTGTTCCCATTCTTGGGAGGCTTTTCCAATTAATAAGTGAACATCATTGTCAGCTCCATCTCTTTATGGAATCTTCCCTTACGCTGGTTTGAAGTTTTACTTCTATGAGGAGATGAAACGACATGTCCCTGAGGAGCACAAGAAAGATATTGTGGTGAAAATGGTATGCGGCTCTGTTGCTGGTTTATTGGGCCAGACCTTCACATACCCTCTTGATGTTGTTAGAAGGCAAATGCAGGTAATTTTGTTTCTAGCGTCAGATGAGGCTTGGTTGCGAGAATAGATAGTGATTAGTGAAAATCATCTTAATAGGTTCAAAGGCTATCGGTGTCGAATAACGCAGAGTTAAAAGGAACAATGGAAACCCTTATTATGATAATGCAGAAGCAGGGGTGGAAGCAATTATTTTCAGGGCTTAGCATCAACTACTTGAAGGTGGATAAACCCTGCCCCTTGTTATTCTTGTTGCTATAATTCCTGTGCGATTGCTTTTTTCCAACTGCTTTTTTTTATAAGCCTTTCAGGTTGTCCCTTCCGTGGCGATTGGTTTTACAGTTTATGATATGATGAAAGCGAGCCTTAGAGTCCCATCACGAGATGTGATAGAAGCAGTGACTGACAAAAGAAATAGTCAACCGTCCCTTCATTCTTGATATAAATTCTTAACTCCTTGCACAAATAATCAAATATTTTACATTCAATTATTCCGTGCTATAAAATGCCACCCGTAGGTTTCATCCCCTCTTAAACAAAGGTTGCAAAAGACATTCAAAGATTTGAGAATGTGTATCCACAGAACTGAAGACAGGATCCGCATTCATCATTGTATGTAAAAGAATGTGTAACATTGATTTGATACAGAATTTATCATCAGCTAAATTATATTTGTAATATGATATGTCTACGAGGAACTGCTTACGGCATTTCAAGGGCTGCAAATGAAATTATGCCAATAGATTGGTGGCTTCATCATCGAAATCTTAAACACAGTTGTAACCAATAATCTTACTATCCCTAACAATAAGCTCCATCCTAACAGTTGGCCTTGACGGGTTGCTAATCAAAAGTCAAAACATAAGCAATTAACCAAACGTTCGCTGTTGTACAACAAGGTCTCCTCTTCATCAATGTCATGAATCACATATCTAGTATTTGGAACATAACTAGCTTCCTCGTTTGCCCATTCAAACCTTTCAACATCTCATAACCCTCTCCCTCGTAAGGTTTTGGGCACTGATATTCAGCGACCCTACTCTTCTCCGCCAGCATATCACTAGCATTGTACTTCTTTCTTGGGGAAAATGGGACTTTATTATCGTTGCCTTCAGAAGGATCAGGAGTAACTAACAACTCCTCTACTCGATTCTCCAGTTCATGATCCCCGTGAATTCGTGCAAAATGCCTATTTACCCTCAACCGTGGGCTCAAATGGCATCCTCTCAACAAACTCCTCACATTCATATGAAAAACCAGCTTTCCCAAGAACATCAACAACCCCAAGATGGTGTTCGATCCCAGGAGCAACACCGTATTCAATCCTCATTGACCGAAAGTGTAGCAAACCTTCTTACACAGCTCCAGCGCAAGCACATGTCATGAAGACAGCCAACGAAAGTCTCCGACTTGGGCTGCAACCGTAACCTTTTTTCATTTCCTCAACAAACAATAGACCATCAACTCCCTGCCCATTTGCGGCATATGCATTTATCAAGGAGTACTAAGACCTCATGTTTCTTTCACGCATTCTATCAAACATACGGCGTCCATCTCCGCATTCGCATGCATTTCAACCAGTTGATTATTTAATTGAACATCAAAAGCGAAAGGCGACCGTTTCAACAATTCAAGTGCCTCTATACCCGGTTCGAGCGACTTCAGATTCGCCGAGGAATCCAAAAGAGCAACAAAACGCCCATAATCAGCAGATACATTTTGATCACCACCCATGGACTCTGTTGCTACCTTGACCTTTCCTTCCTAGCACAAACCCATCAAATATTTACCATTTCATCAACTCTCTCACTTGTCAAAACTCAGTTCATATTTTTCTCTCTCGAGTCAAGCATTTTTTTGAAAAGGGCGACAAACCCATTTTTATAGACAACATTCATTTAAAAATCCACATGATTTGAATAGTCAATAAAAAAGCCACGATTAATAATTACCATAAAATTCACTAATTGGGATATACTAGCAATCATTTAAGTATTCTGAACTTTTTTTTTTATTTTACTTTTTTACACGTGTCAGTGAGAATGTAAAGTTTATATAAATATAAACTATGAGATATAAATTTTAATTTCTAAAAGAATAGAGGCAAAGTAAAAAAAAAATGACTAGAGTAGAGGTGGGTCATGATAAATTTTCAATAAAAAATAAATAAAATAAAATTTTAATTTTTTTTAGCTTTTTAAGATAAATTTTAAAAAATAAATAAATATAAATAAAATATTTCTATGTGTATATAAATGAAAATAATGGCAAAGTTTGTTTCATAGTTTTTTAATTGTTATTTTATTTTCTAAAATTTTAATTATTTTTTCTTTATTTTAAAATTTGGAATCAATACAAATTTAAACATGTTTCTCTATCTCTTTAAAAATCAAAATTAACATTATAGATACTCTTTTTATTTAATGAGAAAGACTCAAGATTATACTCATTCACATAATACTATACTCATACCCATAATACTCGTTTGAATTTTGAGTTAATTAACTTTTAAGTATTGTATTCCTTCACTAATCTAAGCTCAAGACTCTAGAGTATAATGCCACTTAATGAATCCACACCAAGCTTTATACATCATTTGAAGAAAACACTTCTTCAAGAATTTTTTCATTTGAAGATACACTATCTTCTAGACTTTTTTCTTTAATAGAAATGAAAAATGTAAGTGTGATATGGATTTAATAGAAATGAAGGGAACCAGAAGAAGATTTTATAGATAGAAAATGAAAAATGCAATCAAGTCACCTATATGTAGGCCATCTAGAGTCTCTCTTTCTTTTCTCTCTTTTTGTTTTGTTAGAACATGTATATGTACAAGTAGTTGTGACTGCGGCTCACATCTTTCCTTGGTTTTATGCCCAAGAATGGTTTAAACGCCCTCTATGAGTTAGGGATAGGCTTCCCATCTAGTTTTCTTAAAAATTGACAAATATGGTCTTTTTTAGTCAGATTCCCAAGACTATGTCGAGCATATTCTTTATGAAAATGAGGCCATAAATCATGAATTGCATGATGCATATCTCCACTAAGGTACGTCTTAAGAGTCAATAGAAGATTATCTAAAGACTTCTTACTAAGTCCATCCTTAATGAATTGTATTTTATCTTCACTGTTTATAGATAACATTCCTAAAGAATGACATTGTGCATTGTAAGTCCATCTGGCACATATGTAACAGACTTTAATCGTTTTGCACGACATTTCATTGCAAAAGTGTTTTTACCTATCCCAAACATGTATGAAACAAAAGAATTGGAAGACTCACCTGATAAACGGACATTTGCTTCAATTAGCCAGCGAGTATCTTCAGGAATTCCATGGTTCATTAATAACCTCAATCTTTCACACTTAGCACGGTAAATTTTTGTAATCGCATTTTGTGGCGAAACGGGAAAATACTTTTCTAATTTTTCAAGAGTGGTGTCCATTTAGATGAAAAGTGGAGAAGAGATGCAGAGAAAAGAGAAGGAGCAAGGAATTGAACAAATATATAAACAAATATCAGTTATCATGGGAAACTAAAAGAATCGACTTAAGAGTCACGGAATATCGTTATCCGCCATTTGACTAGGGTTGGAGAAAGACTAGCAAAACAAAAGTCACACAAAAAAAACCACAAAAACAATGTTAGAAAAACAAAATAATCAACATTTATAAATAGGATCACTCAAACCAATGGATTCATTTTCACTAGGAAAATTATCAAAGTAAGTTTTCAAATGATGTCCATTAGTTTCATAAATTTGACACATAATTTCTTGAACAGATTTTAATTGATCACTTTTTTCAATTTCAG
The DNA here is from genome assembly GCF_951802175.1 of Populus nigra. Lineage (NCBI taxonomy): Eukaryota > Viridiplantae > Streptophyta > Magnoliopsida > Malpighiales > Salicaceae > Populus > Populus nigra. Next base: position 13,424,316 of record NC_084854.1, read on the forward strand.
TGCCTCGACTTTTCTTGCTAAAGATGCAAATTTGACTTGGAGGTCATGATCTTCCTTAAGATTGTACATGCCTCAACTAGATGTATGAGGCTGAGTTCTACCTAGTGCCTCACAAGTACTTGCAGTGTCTCAATTCTGAGTATTTTCAGCTAACAAATCCATGTATTTTATTGCTTCATCAGGCTCTTTATCTTCAAAAATCCCATTACACATCAATTCCACCATTTGCCTATCTTTAGGTGTTAACCTTTCATAAAAGTGTTAAACCAATCTTCATGTTTCAAAACCATGATGATGACATGTATTAGTGTGAGAGACACTGAGAGACGAGAGAGAGCTATTGCTATTAGCCTTTAATGAAAACATATAAGAGGAACTAATCTTGTTTTTTCTTTTTTTTTTAATGGGGAAATTGTGTGGTGCTGGTTCATGGTGAGGGTTCATATGGGTATGCCCCCTCCTCCCTATGGTTTAGAATTGTATTTATTGTACAAAAGTTTCAAAGTCTCACAAACTCATTCTCTTTTTTTTTTTCAAATTTAAATTTGTCATTTTTTTATAATATTGAGCTGGTTGAGAATTACAATTATAAGTCATCACCAATAAGGTTAGATCATGTGGAGAAGCACTGTAGCTTTCATGATTAAAACACTGTGAATTACTACAATGTTTCCAGCATGGTTTTTTTATCCATGTTTTTTTATGTTTTTTTTTCAAAAATTATCTCTGTCAATTTTTTTTAATATTGAGCTGATTGAGAATTTAGCTTTGTAATTTTTTTTCTTTAAAACACTGTGAATTGCTGCACTATTTTCCCACATGATTTTTTTAATGATTTTTTTCAAAATTATCTTTGTCGATTTTTTTTAATATTGAGTTAATTAAACATTATAATTACAATAAAACTAAATCATATGGGAAAGCGTTGTGTTTTCCACACAAAACACTGTAGATTACTACAATATTTCTCTAAATGGTTTTTTTATGATTCTTTATAAAATTATCTTTATTGATTGTATTGGGGAAAATACTGTAGTTTTTCTCATAAAATATTGTCAATTGCTACAACGTTTTTTCTCATAAATTTTTTTTTCTTTTAAAATTATTTTTGTTGATTTTTTTTAATATTAAATTTGTAGAGTACATATATACCATGTAATGGTAATGGTAAGTCAACAATCAAGGATAGATAAAATTTAAGAGAGAGAGAGAGTATACGAGATAGCCTTCTAGAGAGAAGGTTTTTCTGTATTAGAAAGTTTTATATATTACAATTGAAAACTCATTATTACAAGCAAAAAAAAAAAAAAAAAGAGAAAAAATCTCATTTTCTAAAAGCTGATGCATCATTATTACAACCATACAAATAACTTTAGCTTTTGAAAAAGTAAAGGTATAATAATCTCCATATGAAACAAAAAGATAATAATGAAAGTAATGTTACGGGTTCCCATATCCTGGATATGACTAGAGTGGTGTCGCCTCCTGATAAGATTTTTACTAGGAAGGAAATAGGAAGTCGCCGGCTATCTTGAAAAAGAGAAGAGGATATGTCGTCATCATCATCATCATCATCATCATCTCCTCCCTGTTCTCTAAGAGCTTCAGGAGAAGAGATTCTTCAATGCCTTCTTTTACAGAGTTAGCTAGCAGAGGAAACTTATTCCACCATTTGCAGAGGATCCTCTGTGTTAACGAAGGTGTTGTGAGGGATACCTCTTGAACTATCAATCTCCTTATGAGGAGCTGGGAATCCCATTCTAGGATCAAGGGATCTGAAATTTAGATACAAACTTCAATAATGCCTTCGAGATATTAAGATCTGGATAGGATTGCCTACAGGCTTCAAATGTTTCTTGCATATATACTCGGTATGCTGATAGAATTTATTCCTTGGTAGAAAAATCTATAACGAAACCAGTTAGGGAATTCTGCAAGAGGATTGCTAATTTCGAACTGTATCCACCAACTATACTTGCCTTGCCTATTTCCATAGACTTGGGGAGTTTTCAATCCGTGAATGTAATCAAAATAATTATATGTTTTGGGAAAAGTACGTGATTGATGAAGCATTTGATTAAATTTTTTTTTTAAAATTAAAGTTTTTATATTTTAAGATTGTTTTTATATACTAATATAAATGAAACCCCCCATTGATTTGGGGTAGAGGTGATCAATTTTTATTCGGTTTGGTTTTTATAAAAAAAAGTAACCAAGTTGAATTTTTTGGACAAAAACCGTTTCAAACCGGTTTGGCTCGGTTTTGTCTCAGTTTTTTCTGGTTTGGCTTGGTTTTTTCGGTTTTGGCTCGGTTTTTTGGTTTGACTCGATTTTGGCTCCGTCTGGCTCGATTTTTTCTAGTTTTTTTCGGTTTGGGTTCAGTTCGGTTTTTTCAGTTTCAAGCTTATAAAACTGAAACCGAACCAAACCAGTCGGTTTTTTTAAATTTTAATTGGTTTAATCAGTTTTTTTCACTGTTCGGTTTTTTCAGTTTTTTTTCCAGTTTTTTCAATTTAATCGATTTTTCAAGTTTTTTGCTCACCCCTAATGAACCTATGTATGCTATATTTTCCGTATGTTTTAGAGTAAATATGGGGTTAAATTTATTCCTAAAAACTACCCAAAATTTAACTAATTTAGTCTCCATCAAAATTTGATGACAATGGAGAAGTGATTTACTATCCTAGATTTTTACTTTTATTTTTTCAAAAAATAGAAATGTTTTAAAAAAATTATTTCCAATAAACTCAGTTAATTTTAATTATTTTATTTGTTTAATTTTGTGAGTCAAATTAAGTTTAAAAGAATTATTAAAATATAAAAAATATATATTAAAAAGAGAGGAAGAAAATAGAATTAGGAACAAAATTAAACAAGTAATTGAGTTTAACAAGCCGGTATTTGAGTTGGGAAGTTTTAAAAATTTAGGAATGTTTTGGTTGTAATTGGGAACTCAATTGAAAAGTAATTAAAGAAATAGAGTTTAATTTGACTTTAATCAAAGGAATTGAACTAAGGGCGAATTAATAACATGCTGTCCAATTGATCCAATTAAAAATGCAATTGAAAAAGAAAAATGTGATTCAATTAGGGGCAAAATTAGTCAACATTGCATAATTTTAAAAATGATGGACTGAATTTGAATAGTGACCATATTAAAAGTATCAATTAAATTCAATTTAGGTATTAAATTGAAGATAAGATAAAATCTAAAATTAAAACCTTAATTGAATGAATATTGAAAAATTCAAGAGCTAGGGACTATAATACAAAGGTATAAACATTTCAGGGTCTAACTGAATTTTCATACTATATTGTTCATTTTTTCAGTCCAAGAATGTAGACATTTACCCAGCAATTAAAGCCAGAAATTCAGTCCCTCAATTCCAACAATTAAACCCAGATGTACAGTTTTCTTAACTACAGACCATAATTCACTTCAGTAATTTTTCTCATTGAGAAGGCAGATTTCTCACTGCCAAAAGGGGAAGATTTTCTCAGCCAATTCAATCCCAAGATTACAACAATCAACCTTGATTTATTCTTAGCAAATCAATCCCAAATTGTTAGCAATCAAGATCAAAACCCAACCAGATTCCAGCCTTTCTCCCTATTGAAGGCAAGGAATTCAAAGTCTAAAAACACAACAGCAACACTAGGGGGGAAATCTTCCTTCTCTTTCAACTAAAATCACATGGGGGAATTTCCTCAACCTGTGATAATCACAGAAACAAAAAGTTGTCATTCCCACAACAACAGATTCAATCTTCATCAATTGTCCCTTCTCCCCAAATTGCCATTCCCACGACAACTCATTGTGTCCTTGTTTCTTGGAATTGTCTCCTTCCTTCAACTCAAATCACAGGGGAGATATCCAACAAACACAAGGGGGAAACGAGAATGCAGACATTCTGGGATTGTAACAAACCATTTCAATAAATACACCCATTGTAAGCCCACGATTTCATATTCCCCAACCATGGAAACCACCACACAACACCCTTGACAGGTTCGACCATTGACCACCATGTCCACACAGAACCCTTTCCCACTGCTATAACCATTATAATAGACCCAATTACCTATCATGTCCCTTACCAACCAGCCATCATACCATCTCCATAACCCTCTTGCTATATCCCAAACTTGTCCTCCACCTCTTCTAGTAGCAGCCCTCACCCTCAGCATCAATCACTCTAAAAATGAAACCACTCGTCATGGCAACCTTACAAACTAGACCCAAAATCAGCCACCACACAGTCCCAGTTGAACCACTACAACCCCTCCTAGCCACTCTAAAAACCATCCATCACTGACCAACAACCCACAAACATGGTCCCCTGTTTACCCCTCTCCCATTCAATCTCTTTCGTGCCCAAAACCCATCGTTCTCCCTTACAAACCACCAAATCAGTCTCTACCCGAGACCACCAGTCCCTCATCACCTCCAACAAACCTTAACCATATAGCTACCACCAAACCACCTTCAATAGGATTTCAGTCACAACCAATAACTCTCTCAAATTACCATCACAAACCCGCAGCCTTCATCACCCTCCTCTCAACCCGCAACCCTGATTCCTCTAAAAAAACTGACAGCAACAAATACTAACCCTAAACTCCTAAATCCACCTTTTCATTTTACTTCCACAGATCTGTGTTTGTTGGTTTTTTGTAGAAATAATAGGTGAGATAGGCACAACGATACTCACGAGAAGGAGCTTATTGACCACGAAGAACAAGATGATAGAGCACTTGACTACGTTGGTGCTCAAATTAACAGCTAAGTCGTTAAGAAGGTATTGTTGGAATTCATAGTTCAGGGTTTAGAGACTTCCCTTTGAAGTCGGAGCTTCTTCGGTATATTATTACTTGGTTCCTCGCATGGTTATTAAACTTGGCATCGGTGTTGATCCGGGTCCGGGAAAGGGGATCTGGTCCCTTGTCAACATGGTAAAATAAAAAAAATTATATTTGAAATTTTAATATTTTATATAAAAATATTAAAAAAACAATATATATAAATATAAATTATTAAAAAATAAGAGACATAAAATATAATATATTTATTCTATATAAAAAAATAAAAAATAATCCATGTAAATATAGATTATAAAAAAATATAAGACATGAAGTATAGTATAATTATCCTTTAATTTTATATTTTTTTTGGTTTATCAAAAACAAATATAGGCTATATATAGTTATCCCACGATAAAAAATTAAAAAATAATTCATATGGATGTAGGCAATAAAAAAAATATATGCGGGGCAAAGTATTCATAAATTAATTTTATATTTTTTGGGTTTATTAAAAACAATATAGGCTATATATAGATATCTCAAAATAAAAAATTAAAAAATAATTCATGTGAATGTAAGTTATAAAAAAAATAAGGCATGAAGTGTAGTACAAGTATCCCACATTGAAAATCTCAAATCTAAAAATAAAGAAACAATCTATATGGATTTAGACAAATAAAAATAAAAATTCAAGGTATGAAGTATAATATAGTTATCCTACATCAAAAAATTAAAAAACAATCTATATGGAAGTAGACTATCTACAGTTATCAAACATTGTAAATTTAAGAAACAATCCATTTGAATATAGGCTATAAAAATATATATGTGAGGCTAAATATTCATAAATTAATTTTATATTTTTTGTGTTTATTAAAAAAAAGTAGGGTATATATAGTTATCACACATCAAAGAATTAAGAACAATTCATGTGGATTGTTATAACCTATTTTTGGGTTATTCCCCAAAATTTTTACTTTTTTCTTTTCAAAATAAAAATAAAATAGTAATAGCAAGGCGATTAGCGACATGAAAAAAGTTGGTTGAGGAAGGATTTCAAATAAAGCTGTAATTTTGGATGGAATTGGAAGCATAATTGTACCCTATTATACCTAAAACTAAAGAGACAATGCAAATTCAAGGTCAAATTAAATCATTATTAGAAGAATTTGCATAAAAATTAAGTCTAAGGACATAATTATATTTTTAATAGGCCAATTTGATTTTAATCATAGACCAAATTAAAGTTTAATTATGTTTAAAAATTAATTTGGGTCCAATTGAAGGGTTTAATAAGGTGCAAGGACTTAATTATACTTTAAATGAGTCAAAATAATTTTATTAGGGGCTTAATTGATGAAAAAATAAGTTTGGAAGCCTAATTTGAACTTGATTGAGAAGATTAAAATTTTAAGAGACCAAACTTCATTTTTACAAAGTCAACTGGTTCAAATTAGGGGTAAAATCACAAGAAAATCAAAGTTTTAGAGTCAATTAGGGGTTAAATTGAAAAAATTCGCAGCTAATAACTATTTTGTAAAAGGTGTCGAACTATGAGGACTCAATTGATTGAAATCAAGGATTAAATTGAAGAAAATTATAAATTTAATGGTCAATTAAGGGTTAAATTACATAAATCGAAGACCAAGAACTAATGTGAAAAAGGTGTTATAGAAGGAGCAAAATTGTATAAAATTGGAAATTTAGGGTCAATTAGGGGTGTAATTGAAAGAAATTAGAAGTTAGAGGACCAAATTGAACTTTAGCCAAATCCCTAAATTAGAACCTTAAAAGCCAAAACAACATTGTTTTATTTAAATGAAACGACATATTTTGACCAAAAATGCATCATTTTTTACCCAAAAAGTAAAAAATAAAGACTAAACAGACAACTTGTCATCTAGTTACTATTTATCTTCTTTGTTTAAGCCCGAAATGACTACTCAGGGAACTACTTTTTAGAGGCATTTAATGCTTCTTCATCTATCCACTAAATTTGACAAAACTTGCATGAAAATGATGGTCTGACACTCAACCATACCCCAATATGGTTCTTTTTGGCCGATTAGTATCATAGCAGCCTCGACACCACCCTAAAATAGCTAACTCAGACAACCTTGAGTTGTCAAAATCTGATAGTCTATGATAGCCATTTTGAACTAATGCCTGAGATCCTTTCGGTTCAAATCAAGGGTCAAGATTTGTTCCTAAAAGAGACAAAGTGTCTCTCTTCTATCCTCTATAAATAGGGGTGGATTCCATACCCTGAGGGAGAAGAAATGAGACCCTGGTTGGTGAAAAATCAGTTTTTCTTGCTAGATTTTCTCTTCTTCTTTGCCATCTATTTTGTTCCTCTTCTTTTGTTGTGCCTCCGCTGCCAGCGCTAACACCAACAACACGTCGGCCTTCCCTACATTGTCAACTAGCAATCCCCCACGACTGGTAACCTTCTTCTTCCCCTTTTTGGCTGCAAACGGGGCAGCCATTTGCATATAGAATATTGGTTTTGCATGCAAAAAAACAACCAATTCACATGGTCAAGAGGTCAGGCTAGTGACCATGTGAAGATGGGTAAGACCTATTCCAGCCCAACCCACGATGGCCGGGCAAGTCCAACCCAATAAAAAGAGAGAGAGAGAGAAGCTTGTTGGCCTAACCTGATTTAGTCCAGCCTAATTGGTTAGACCAGGCTCATGCCATATATTTCATAATAATATAATAATATTAAAATATTAAAAAAAAATAAAATTTTCCAAAGGGTATTTTAGAATTATTTGTGGGCCCCTCACATGTTTATTCCAATTATTTTGCATAATATCAGGCTATATATTTACATTGTAAGATATAAATTCGGTATTAAAATACATAATTTTCTCTGAAATGTTTCTTAAAGAAAATTAAATTAAAAAAATCTTAAAAAATTTTAAATTAATTCCTCTTTTAAAAAAACAAAATAATTTTTTTTCATGCATATGACCGAATCCTAAAAGTTTTCCAAACATATTTTTATATAAAAAAACAAAAAATTACATCTTTCTCATGTTTTAAAATGTAAAATGGATATCATAACCAGTTTATAATTATCTATTAGGGTTTGGCCAAAAGATGAAAAATCCTTCACTAATCACTTTGTTCACTTTATATTTAAAGTGTTAGAATTTAATTGTAAACTTTAATGTTTGGGGTATAAAATTACATTGTAAAGTATACCCTCAAGTATTAAAGATAAAAAGCGCAAAATAATCGTGATGCTAAAATTTAGAGTTTAAAATAGTTAGGATTTAACTCGATAAGATAAAGACTTCCTCACGAAAAAAGATTTTCCTTGAACCTTAGATAAGACTAATTGATAGAAACATGACCTAGAAAAACAATCAAACAACAATGCAATTTACATTAGATAGGTGCACTGGGGGTGATGTGCCTTTCCCTTGCACTACCTATCCCTTACCTAAACTCTCACATAACATAAATTTTCTAATAATCATAATACTAGGTGGCGACTCCTGAATCTTATAATCATAATTTTATGATTAAACTCGAAACCCATTTCCATCACACACACCTCTCAGGAGGCACCCCAAGACATGGATTTAGGCTATAATAAAAAGAAATGGAAGCATGAAGTGTAGTATAGTTATCCCACATTGAAAAATTAAGAAATAATTCATGTGGATGTAAGTTATATAAAATTATCCTATATTGAGAAGATAAGAAAAAAAACATTTTTTTTGGTTTATTAAAGAAAAAGCATAGGTTATATATAGTTATTCCATATCTAAAAATTAAAAAATAATTCATGTGGATATAGATTATAAAAAAGATGTGAAGCATGAAATGTAGTATAATTATTTTATATTAAAAATCTCACATCAAAAAATTAAAAAACAATCCATGTAGATGTAAGGTATAAAAAAGAAATCTGAGGTATGAAGTGTAATATAGTTATCTCACATATAAAAGCTAAGAAACAATCAATGTGGATATAGGTTATAGTTATTCCATATCAAAATATTAAGAAAAAACCCATATGGATGTATGCTATAAAAAAGAAATGTGAGGCACAAAGTGTAGTATAATTATCTCATATGAAAAGTTAAGAAATAACACATGTGGATGTAAGTTATATAAAGTTATCTTATATTGAAAAGTTAAGAAACAATTCATGTGGATGCAAGCTATAAAAAACGATATGTGGGGCAAAATAGTCATAAATTAATTTTATATTTTCTGGGTTTGTTAAAAAAATATAGGTTATATAGTTATCCCACATTAAAAAATTAAAAAATAATTCATGTGGATGTAGGTTATAAAAAAATATGAGGCATGAAACATAGTACAAAGTATTCCACATTAAAAATCCCACTTCAAGAAATTTTTAAAAACAATCTATGTGGATGTAGGCTATAAGAGAAATGTCAGGCATGAAGTGTAGTATAATTATCCTACATCAAAAGGTTAAGAAATATTCCATATGGATGTATATATAGTTATTCTACATCAAGAAGTTAAGAAACAATCCATGTGGATGTAGCCTATTAAAAAACAATGTGAGGCTAAGTATTCATAAATTAATTTTATATTTTTTTGGTTTATTAATAAAAATGTAGGTTATATATAGTTATCCCTTGAAAAATTAAGAAACAATCTACGTAGATCTAGGCTATAAAAATGAAATGTAAGGCATGAAGTGTAGTGTAATTATTCCACATTGAAAAGTTAATAAAAAAATTCACGTGGATATAGGCTATAAAACAAATATGTAAGGCTAAGTACTTATAAATTAATTTGATATTTTTTTGGGTTTATTATAAAAATATTAAAAAAAACCGGTCTCACCCAAGTTACATTGCGTCACCCTAGTTTTGGGTTGATCCAGAGGGTCACTAAGGTCGATATTAGAAAACAATTCATATGAATGTAGGCTATAAAAAAGAAATGTGAGGCATGAAGTGTGGTATAGTTATCCCAAATCAAAAAGTTAAGATACAATCTATATGAATGTAGGCTATATAAAGTTATCTCATATTAAAAAGTTAAGAAACAATTCATATGGATGCGAGCTATAAAAAAAGATATGTGGGGAAAAGTATTCATAAATTAATTTTATATTTTTTAGGTTTATTTAGAAAATATAAGCTATATATAGTTATCTCACATCAAAAAATTAAGAAATAGTTCATGTGGATATAGATTATAAAAAGATAAGAGGCATGAAATGTAATATAATTATCCAACATTAAAAATTCCACCAATTTTTTTTTTAAAAAATCTATGTGGATGTAAAAAAAAAAATGTGAGGCATGAAGTGTAATATAGTTATCTCATATCAGAAATCTAAGAAAAAATCCATTTGAATGTAAGTTATATAAGTTATATATAGTTATCCCATATCGAAAAGTTAAGAAATAATTTATGTGGATGTAAACTATAAAAAAAATATGAGGCACCAAGTATAGTATAATTATCCCACATCAGAAAGTTAAAAGCCAATCCATATGGATGTAATCTATATAAAGTTATCCCATATTGAAAAGTTAAGAAAAAAAATCCACATGGATTCAGGCTATAATAAAAAGATATGTGGGGCAAAGTATTCTTAAATTAAGTTTTATATTTTTTGGGTTTATTTAAAAGATATAGGCTATATATAGTTATCCCACATTGAAAAATTAGAAATAATTCGTGTAGATGTAGGCTATAAAAAAATGTGAGACATGAAATTTAGTATGATTATCCCATATTAAAAATCCCACATTAAGAAATTAGGAAAAATCTATATGGATGTTGGCTATAAAAAAAAATGTGAGGCATGAAGTGTAGTATAATTATCCCACATCAAAAAGTTAAGACACAATCCATGTGGATGTAGCCTATTAAAAAAAATGTGAGGCTAAGTATTCATAAATTAATTTTATATTTTTTGGGTTTATTAATAAAAATGTAGGCTATATATAGTTATCCCACATTGAAAAATTAAGAAACAATCTATGTAGATCTAAGCTATAAAAATGAAATGTGAGGCATGAAGTGTAGTATAATTATTTCACATTGAAAAGATAATAAAAAATTCACGTGGATATAGGCTATAAAAAAATATATAAAGCTAAGTACTCATAAATTAATTTGATATTTTTTTTAGGTTTATTAAAAAAATATTAAAAAAAATCGGTCTCACCCACGTTATGTTGCGTCACTCTAGTTTTGGGTTGATCCAGAGGATCACCAAGGTCTGACCAAGCCAATTGCCTTTTGGGTTTTTGTTGTTAAAGACTCCCCAAAGCCTTGGGTCTTCGGGGTTCAGGTCAAGCTCTTAGGCCAAGTCGAGTTTCATAAGTTTTGAGCATCTTTTTGAAGGTATATTTGGTTGTTGCATGATGAACATGCATGTTCCAATACATAAAATTCAACAAGTTAATGTGTGAGCCACATGTACGCCACATGTCCAATAGAATATTTCAACATTCATTTATGTTTTTCTACCTTGAACGTAGATTTCAACCCCCTAAATGAATATTTATGTTATTTATGCATTTAATTTCATGTATGTTGATATGTTTTTGCATGAGCTTGATAATATGTTGTGTGATTCTAAATATTTTTATTAATAGCATTCTCATAAAAAAAAAATACTAAAACTTTAAAATTAAGAAAAATGAATAAAAATGATTTTATTTGTGTAAATTTATTTTTTATATTGTGTAATAATTTTTGCAAACATGATATAATACTTTGGGTTGGGTCAACTCTAATGCCCATTAAGTGATAGTGGTGGCCTTTGGGTTTGTTTTTAAAATTAACCAAAATGAATGGGCCAAGCTCAATTCAAAGTTTATAATCTTTATGGATCCAATACTCATTTTAGAAATAATTAATTCGATAAGTCTATTTTTTTAAGGGGCCAATGTCAAAATCTTTCATCCATGGCCAAATCAACGAGTCTCTTTTTTTAACGGATTGATGTCAAAATTCTCATAAATGGCCTAATTGATAAGTTTTTTTTTAAGCGACCAATGTCCAAATTTTTAAATGGCAAAAACAACAAGTCTTCTATTTTAAAGGGACCAATGTCAAAGTTTCCATGAAATCTCCAATCAATAAGTGTCATTTTTAAAGGATTGATGTTAATATTTTCACAAAAAGTTTAATTGACGAGTCTCTTATTTTTAGGAAACAACATCGAATTTCTCACAAATAATTAGAAATAAATTAAAATATAAATTGTAAATAAGCTTAGAAAATAATTAGGATCATTAATGGCAATAAAAAAATAGATTTAGTAGAAAACACACAGTAAAAATAATTTTTTGTGAGAAAGGACGTGGTAAGAGTAACATCGCTTTTCTTATAAGCATAACTAGCCCCTTACTTTAATCTCTAGAACTATTGCTAATCTTTAGGATTTCTCTAATTACTAAATGGCGACTCTAATTTTTCATATATTCTCGCACTTTATATTGGAGAGTTCTATTTATGTCTAAGTGTGACAATATAATATGATAAAGTGATCATTAAAAATAATACATTGTACTTCTTTTTAAGGAATAGCTAATAATCTTTCTTCAATTAGAAAAATGAACATTGTATTCAGGGAAATTTAAGGATATTTATATTCCTTCTAGGTAGTTAATGGAATAGCAAGCTTATAAACTTCTTTAAAAAAATGTCTTATCTTTTAATGGATTCTTCTAATTAAAAGACGATTCTTATGACGAAACACTCTTTGGATTAAGGCTTTTGTTCCTACTATACGAGTTGCTTGCAACTATGTTTTTAACTTAAAATCCTTGTAATAATTCTCACGTTAGAGAATCTAGAAGATGGTTTAATTATCCATTTAAGTGTTCAATGTCGAGATTAAGCACAAAGAGGATAGCTTACCATCTAGCAAATATTTATATAGAAAAAAAATATTTTTGACATCTTTGATTATGATATCTTTTATAGTTTCGTAATTAACTCTCAATAAGAATTGCTTATTGATCTAATCATCATGAAACTTAGAAACATAAAGAACTATTGATAAGGTCTTCTTTTTAGCATTGAATAATTTTGTTGGATAGGGTTCCATGCACCAATTATAAGCCTAACTAATAGTTTTTTTCTCTTAACCCTTTTGTTTCAAAACACCCCTATAGCCAATTTAAGAACCATATGTTTTAACAATTTTGAAGGCTTTTAGATTATCTAGGCATAGACATGGAAGTTCTTTTACACGAGCTTTGATCCTTTGAATTGCTCTAATATGCATTATGAAGAGCTTTTCTTTAGTTTTTGGAATAATAGATGACAATCTTGGGGATTTTATTAACAAACTAGATCGCTCTTTCAATGGGCTCAATAAACCTAGTTTGAATATAATGCCCTAGAAATATGACTTTTATATAAAATAGTTTCACCTTTTTAGCTGAAACTACTAAACCAACCACTTTAGTAGCCATGATAAAGGCATTTAAATGCTTGAAGTATTCATCAATTAATTAGAGTCAAACTAGCATATTGCCAAAACCCAGATTTCATATTGAATTCAAAGAAGATTTTGGCTTTATTAAGCCTATTTAAAAGATCCCTCTTAATAAGAATTGGACATTTAATCCATCTAAGTGTTTTATTAAGTGGTTTATAGTTTATCACTAATTATGGAAATCCTATTTCGAGTTTAGTAGTATTTTTCATATAGAATACCGGATAACTCCATAGGCTATAGCTTGTGTGCATACACACCTTTGTAAGAGTTTTCAATCTTTTTTTACAAATTTCTAAATGATGACTATTCATAAGAATGGGTTGGGCTTTGGTGGAGATATTTCTCTCCTTAAAACTATTTATTGTTTTATATTCCAAAATGCATTTCGAACTTCATCACAAATTAACTTAAACCTTATAGGTTGCGGGAGCTTCACTATAGCTATAGATATAATTTATTATGGATTGCTACAGTCAAATTATCATTTTGCTCTTGTGTAGAAAAAAGTAAAGAGGCTTTGTTTTTAGAGTAGTTTAGTCTTTTCTAGAGGTTCATTGGACATTAGAAGATTGTTCGAGTGTATGTTAGTCTTTTTCATTTTTTTTGCATAGTGAAAATACATTTTTACCTATAAAGTCAATAAACTCTAGAGCTATTGACCAAGGGTTATTTAGTCTTTTAAAAAACTTTAAAAATGTTAAAAATATTTATTTACCCTTCAGGTAAAAAAAATTAGAGTTGTTGACTAAAGCTTTTTCGACTTTTCATTTATTAGAGTACATAAAAAATACATTTTTACCCTCAGAAAAGATAAATTAAGGCATAAGCCTGGGGGCATTTAAGTCCTTTCACGATTGTTTTTTGTAATTCTTAAGTTCATGGAGGGCATTCTTGTATTTTTCATTTGAAAAAAAAAATATTCAAAAAAATTGTTGGAGCATGTGACACCATACGGTGGCCAAACCTACCTTTCCGTTGTGTTTTTAGAAGCCTCAACGTGTCCTCTTCCTTATAATGCAGTGCATGGCAGTAGATGATGAGTGATTTGTTGTCGGTGGTCGTTTTTTTTCTTCTTTTTTTTTCTCTCTCTTCCAAAGAAACTGCACATCTATCCTCTTTTCTTTAGATTTTTCAATTTTAGTCCCTGTGTTTTTTATTGTTTTTTTTTCATCTTTGGTCCTTTTATAAAATTTCTTTATGTTTTCAATTTAGTCTTTCAATTACAATTTGTCATATATTATTTTTTTCAATTCGGTCCTTATTCTTTTAATTTCTAATTTTTTTCCTTGGCTCTTTTCTTAAAATTCTATTGGTTTTTAATTTTATCCTTCAATCAAATTATGGAATTTAAGCTCTTGCAAATGTTGTGTCTTAACTACCTTTTTGGGCAACTTTATGCACATTTAAGAGCCTTATAAAATGGTTTTCCATACCGGTGTGAAAACTTTAAGGTTTGTGGAAAAAGAGCTTTTCTAACTTTTATGCGATAAATGGCCTACCAGACAACTTAAAACACCTTTCATGTATTAACAATATGGTTTTGCATACCTAAATGAAAGCCATAACATTTGTGGAGCTGGTGCTTTAGAAACTTTTATAACTTAGGTAACCTAAAGGCAACTTTACGCTACTTTTAAGTCCTCACGGTACATTTTGCTATAATGATATGAAACCATAAGGTTTCTGGAATTTTTGGTTTGTAACTTTTATGCCTTAACTAACTTATTAAGAATTTTTGTGAGTTTTTTGGCTCCAAAATTAATTTTTTTCATACCCATGTTGAAAATATAACATTTATAGAATCTGTGCTTTTACATCTTCAGTGTCTTAACTAGCATACCAAGCAACTTTTAGTACCTTTTATGGTCGCACAATATATTTTGGTATACCTATGTGAAACCATATGGTTTAAAAAATTAGTGCATTTCTAACTTTTGCGCCTTAACTAGCATTCAAAGCAACTTTAGACACATTTTGGTGCCTCGTACAATGATTTTACATACCTATGCAAAAATCATAAGGTTTGTTTAATTTAGGCTTTTATAACTTTCATGCCTTAACTAGTATGGACAACTTTAGGCACCTTTCCTAGCCCTACAACATGTTTTTACATACCAGTGTGAAAAATAATAAACTTTGTGGATTTGGAGATTTAGTAACTTTTGTGCCTTAACTGGCCTACCAAGCAATTTTACGCAATTTATAGGCCTTATAAAACATTTATCATAACAATAAGGCAACCAAAAGGTTGGTGGAATTTGTGTTTTTGCAACTTTTATGCCTTAACTAACCTGTAAGACAATTTTAGTCGTCATTCATGGTCTCATGATATGTTTTTACATATAGACACGAAAACCATAAAATTTATGAAATTGGTGCTTTCGTGACTTTTGTAGGATAACTAGCCTATTAGGAAACTTTATGCACCTTCAAAGCTACACCAAACATTTTTTAATATCATTGTGAATTTTAATAAGGTTGTGAAATGAGGGCTTTTGCAATGTTTTTGCCTTAACTAACCTGTAAAACAATTTTAGCCGTCATTCATGGCCTCATGATATGTTTTTACATATAGACACGAAAACCATAAAATTTGTGAAATTGGTGCTTTCCTGACTTTTGTAGGATAACTAGCCTATTAGAAAACTTTATGCACCTTCAAAGCTACACCAAACATTTTTTAATATCATAGTGAATTTTATAAGGTTGTGAAATGAGGGCTTTTGCAATGTTTTTGCCTTAACTAGCCTAGTCTCACAATATGTATTTTCATACATGTCAAAGTAGGGCTTTTTGCAATTTTTATGCCTTAAGTAGCCAAGCAAACAACTTTAGATACTTTTCATTGTCCTATTTTATGTTTTTGCATACCGGTCTATAATGTTTATGGAATTGGTGCTTTTTCATTTTCTGTGCTTTTACAACATGCTAAACAACTTAAGTCACCTTTCAAAGTCTTGCTATACATTTTTGCATATCCATGCAAAAACCTTAAAGATTATGGAATTGGAGCTTTTGCAAGCCTTAATTGGTCTGCCATCAAAACATTAATAAAAAATAAATAAATACAAAATTAAGTATAAAACTATTAAAAAATATATAAAAATTTATTTAATGGAAAAAGGAAAAAAAAAAGGTTGAGAAAAATTAATGTTACCATAAAACAATTTTCTTGTGTCATTATTATTATTAAACTTTAAGAAATTCTCAATTAAAGAATTTCATATATTATGAAGGCTTTTCATCCATGTTTCTATCTAAATTGTTTTTTTTTTCTTCTAAGAAATGATTTCACTTTATACAACTCTTATTTTAAGTGATTCTAACCGACAGAAGTTTTTAATTGAGAAAATAAAATAATTTAGCAGTGAAATTGATATAAATAATGAATGATATCTAAGTAATTTAGTGGTATATTTGGTATTTGTACAAAATTATATTGCCATTGAAATGGATTGGCCAACTCCCAAAATTTATTTATTTATTTATTTTATTTTATTGTCTGTGCAGCCCCACAAGCACCGCTAAGCAGTCGAGCAATAGTACATTGAAATTAAAAAATTAATAAACGTCTCAATCTCTCTCGTTTTCATCGGTGTTGCGTCAAAAGCTTTTGATTAATTGATAAATCATCCGAAGTCTAAGCAATCATCTACGAAATATACAGTGCAGCCCCTCAACTATAATGAAGAAGCAGTGGAGTACATCCCACAGCCATAACTACACAAAATTGAAGCACTCCATGATCAAGATAGCCATCGGCTTCCTAGCAATAGGCATAGCAACTTCTTTCTCCCTTTCGCTCTCTTCTTCTCCACCCAAATCATATTATCATTCCCTCTACATATCCAACTCCATCTCTGACAATGCATCGATATCACACGACCTCTACATGCTCACCCGCCGACCCCATGTCGCTGGAACAGAAGCCAACGCCCAAGCTGCGGCCTATGTTCTATCTACTCTCGTGTCATACAACATCGATTCCCACATCGTTTCCTATGATGTTTCATTGACATATCCTATTTCACGATCCTTAATCTTAACACAACCAGAACCAGCATCAGAGCAATTTCCAATCACGTTTGATCTTCGTCAAGAGATTTATGATGGCGATCCATATGCTGACGTGGCCCATGAAGTCTTGCCCACTTTCCATGCCTATGCAAAGTCAGGTACAGCTCGTGGAGCTGTGGTTTATGCGAACTACGGGCGGGTGGAAGATTACAAGACATTAAAAGAAAAGGGAGTGAATGTAACGGGGACTATTGTATTAGCAAGGTATGGTAAGATTTTCAGGGGAGACATCGTAAATAATGCCTTTGAGGCAGGCGCAATAGGAGCAATTGTGTATACAGATAGGAAGGACTATGGGGGTGGAGGTGATGAGGGATGGTTTCCTAAGGCAAAGTGGATGCCACCAAGTGGAGTTCAGGTGGGATCTGTTTATGACGGGGCCGGTGACCCGAGCACACCTGGATGGCCGAGTATTCATGGATGTGAAAGGATATCGGATGATGAAGTAGAGAAACAAGGCAATGTTCCTTTAATACCTTCATTGCCTGTATCAGCGGCTGACGGTGAAACAATCATGCGGTCTGTCGGTGGACAAGTGGCAGATGAAGACTGGCAAGGAAGCAAAGATAGTCCAACATATAGGCTCGGACCGGGGCCTGGGATTCTAAATCTTACTTATACTGTAAGATCATTAAATTCTACTATTTACTTGCTTATTTTTTATAGAGCAATATATATATATATATATATATATATATATATATATATATATGTATATGTGACATGGTTTTGTATCGGGTTTCAGGGAAAGAAAGCAATTGAAACAATTCAGAATGTTATTGCTATAATCGAAGGAGTTGAGGAGCCGGATAGGTAAGAAAATTATATATACAAAACACACACACACACACACACACACACACACACACAGATATAATACACACATGTGCATGCGCACAAAAAACATTATTATAGAAAAAACTAAAAGAAAAGGACATTTCACTTTCAAAGCCATCAAATTTTTATCCTTTTCAATTTCATTTTCCATTGTTACAATACCATGATTTTTTTCAACATTTCTTTTATTTTACATTATCTCACCTGTATAGAGTTGTAAACAATGTTCAAAGATTAAATGAATATCGATTTAACAAAATCAAACTTTAATTGTGGTTAAAATTTACAATTAAAAGGAGAATCAATTTTGACAAAAAAAAAAAGAAGAAGAAGAAAGAAGATCCCATTACTATTTTGTCAGACAAAACTTCAGTTCAATCCTTTAAATTATAGGTTTTTCTATCATTTGGTTCCTTATTTTAGCAATTTAGGTTCCGATATAAGTCTTTATTTTCTTGACGTTCACTCCCTAGATATTAAAAGAAAAGAGAGAAAATCATTACAGAATTTTAAGGAGAGAAAAAATATTCGGATGATCATATTTTAACCACTGAAAAGCTAATTTTATGTTGGTGGATTTTTTTTTTTTTGTGCAAGAGGTTATGTTTTTCTGGAAAGTATATTGAGGTTTGTTTAATTTTTTTTATTTGGTTGATTTTTATTTTTGGAGTAATTGAAGGCTGTTTTTGCTTTTGGATTAAAAATAAGTTTATCAAGTTCTCCATGTTGTTTTTCAAGAGTTTTCAATTGAAAACAAATAGAAAAATGAATTTTTTAAATTCAAAAACTTAAATTTTAATTTTTTAGTTATTATAGATAATTAAAAAATAATACAATAAGCGACCTATCACCTCTTAAAAGAGGGGGGAGGGGGGGACCTTAAAAAAAATAAACATGCATGTGACTTGTGAGGTTGAGATTTCAACCCAGGCATGTTTGAACTCTTTGATGGATATTGGTCAAATGTGTGGACCTAAAGGCCTAGCCAAAGCAATTTTTTTTTTCTTTCATTGCTCTTTTCTACTTAAATATTAATTAATGCACCCTCCCTTGATTTTTAAATGGTTTAGCTTTACCTTTTTTTTTTAAAAAAAAAAAGGTGATTCATCTTTCTAAATGTTTTTTTTATTTTATATTGATGGAAGAGATTATTATAATTTTCCCCTCATATATTTTATACAAATAAGTTGTATTTTGATGGCACTCTTATAAAAAAAAAATTGTTTGTCATTAGCAAGAAAAAAAATTAACCTCTAACATAAATAAATTAAAATGGATATAAGGTGTAAAACATTTGCGTTTTTATATAGCTTTTACTTTTACTATGAAGATTAGTTTCCTGTTTTTTTTTATTAATTAGCATTAACATCTATGTTTTATTTATCATTTAATTTAACTTATTAAGTATTAACAAAATCCTTTTGTTTTCTAATTAAAAAAATCCGTGATATCCGAAAACACATAGGTAACACAAATAGTTCTTTTTGTTGCATTAAAAATTAATTTAAAATCCTACCTGCAATGTAATCCGAGTATATATATAAGGCTAGTAATTTACTATATCCTAAAAAAAAAAACAAAATCCAACATTAGGCGCTATTATTCGAGACTTGCTAATAGTACTTTTGTTGCAATGATTCGAAGATTTGTGATTCTGGGTAATCATCGGGATGCATGGACATTTGGAGCAGTTGATCCCAATAGTGGAACCGCCGCATTGTTAGAGGTAGACGACGACTTCATCGATCAATAATATTAATTCCAATATATTTATTTATTGCGTATCTAATATTTATCATTAACCTGTAATAACTACAGTCGTGCTCTCTCAAGTAGTGTCATGTTATTTTGCTTTACCTTCAATTACTAGCTTTTACACAGATAATGTTTTGTATGAGGATTTTCAGTAAATAATTTGGTGAAAATCCAGTCATAATAAGCTTTTTTATGTTAATTCTTACCATCTTTACTCATAATCACGTAAATAATGCATGTAATGTCATGGGAAAATTCACCATTTTCTACTAGTGGAAATTCATATAATTAATATAAAATGATTCCTACCCACGTTGTAGGTCGCCCGAAGACTGATGAAGCTACAAGAAAGAGGATGGAAACCTCGGAGAACAATTGTCTTGTGCAATTGGGATGCGGAAGAGTATGGCCTGGTCTCTCTCTCTCTCTCTCTCTCTCTCTCTCTCTCTCTCTCATGTGTGTGTGTGTGTGTTGTCATCAAAATTAATGAAGTGTAGTAGCATCATGAACTGAATCCTGTTAATTTCCAGATAGGATCGACTGAGTGGGTAGAAGACAATAGAGAACTCTTGGCATCGAGGGCTGTTGCCTACTTGAATGTTGACTGTGCAGTCACCGGAGCCGGATTTCATGCTTCTGCAACTCCTCAGCTGGACAAATTACTCGTGAAGACTACTCAGCGGGTACCTAACATGTTTAATAACATTTACACTAAGTTTTTAATAATAAAAGGATTAAGACTAAATTATAATTTACTCCCACCACTAATTAATTGGTGTCATCACCGCATGACTCCACCATAACCAAACTGATATCATCACAAGTGATGATCGATCATGCCCTTCCATGTTGCTAATAATAGTGCTTAATTGACACAACATCATTTCTTAATCATCATCATTATCACTCTAGCAAGGCTTTTATATATCCATCAACGCTAATTATCATTGTCTCCTGCACAATTTCATATTACCACCATCATCAATCTGGCTATAATTATTAAAGATAGCATCACCATCACCATCACCATCAGTCCATCACCATCACCATCAGTCCATCATCGTTATCGCTGTTACACTCATTGCTGCCTCTTCTACCATCTCTCGCCATTAGCATTATCACCATCCATTGACCATTTATAATACCACCTAGCTCTCACCACAACCACTACTTTTTGTATGTGGAATATCTGTGTGTGGGTTTTGCTTTTAGCTCATCTCAGCAAGATTCTTTGTTGGCTTTTGAAGGTTGGTGACCCAGATAACTCATCACAGACCATCTATGAATCATGGGTTGCTCCCCACAACTCTCCTACGGTAAGCATACATAATGTTGGCCTTGCCGATTGATTGATGCAATTGCACATGAGTTAGTTACTGTCATCGGAGAAACCCTATGGTAAATTATAAATAACAAGAGATCGTTGGACTGCTAGATGAGAAGTTCTAATTAAGACATTCATCAGCCCAGTTAACACTCTCATGCCATCCCTTTTTCTATATAATAAGGTTTGTTTTTTCTCGTAATAAGTCCACAGCCCAATTTTTCCATGCAAAAAAAGAGAATTGGATTTAGCTTTTTTTGGTTTAGGACTTGGAATGACAAATGGTTTATATACTTAATGCATATTCATTTGAAACTCTTAATGTACTTGATTAATTTTCTCTTGGGACAAAAACACTATAACCTACATCAAAAGATATGATATTAATTTTTATTTAGAAAGGATTTTAGAAATAATAATAAAAGTATAAATAAAATAAATCCTTAAACAACTTATGATATGATATTTTTCATTAAATGTTTTTTTAATTACCTTTATTTGTTTTCCTTATGTTATATAATTGCTAATTAATATGTGGAGGACTAGCTAGATTCTGCAACACATAATTTTAGGAGATTAGTAGTTTAATGATCTATATATATTGATAGGTTGATAATATATATATATATATATATATATATATATATATATGTTTGCTTTAGTTTTATTACTATATGATATATAGTATTAAGATGCCTAATTAATGGTAATAAAAGTATATATACTACGTGAATATATGGAGATTGAGAGACTAGGTGGAGGAGGATCAGATTATGCAGCTTTTGTACAACACATTGGCATTGCATCGGCTGACGTCTCTTTTGGGAAAGGTAATAAACAGCTTTTGTTCTTTCTTTTCTTTTCTTTTCTTTTCTTTTTTATGAATACCTTTTATAGAGATTTGACAAATGAAATTGATTTTTCGTAACTTAGTAATAGGATATCTTTCTTCCATGAACTAAATTGATCACCAATAAAAAAATCATATATAATGTTATTGATGTTTTCATTTGACCGTTAGTATATTTATCAGTAAATATAACATATTACTACCATAATATCATTTGTAATTCATTGTTTGTCAATTAAATCTTCAAGGATCAAGTGCCTGATCTTTTTCAATGGTTTTTATTTTATTTTTATTAAAATTAATTTTGGCATAATTCTTAAATAATATCTTGGAATTGTTTTTATGGGAATGTTAACAATATAACTCTCAAATATTATGTGCCTAATATGCAAAAGTTAGAATTGAAAATTTGTTCAATATATTCAATGAAGATAAAAATAATTACTTTTTTTCTTAATATTTTTTTTTATATGCAAAAATATTGAGCCATTATTTTGATTTTTTTTTATTAAAAATCACTTACGAGATCATGATAAGTTTTTAGTTGAGAAACAATGCTTCTGAGTGAAAAACATGCTTTGTTGGAACAAAAAGTAGATGCATTAATAAGAAAGTATATATTGGAGAGGTAAATGGTTTTTCTTATTTCAAATGATTAATTTTTTTTACCAGAAATATTATGTCATTGTTTTTAAGAATATCAGGGCTTTTTATAATTGTATTATAAGTTGTTTTATGAAAACTTATGTATTAGCCTTAAATACAATATTATTAAAATAATTTGCTCTTTAATATTGAATAAGAGTAAAATATCTATTTATTTTAAATTTTTTATATAATTTTTTTTAATTTATTGTTCTCTTAATTTTTTTTTTTCATATAGGTTTCTACGAATGAATTTTTCATGATTTTTATAAAAAAATGATGTCACTTAAAACTTGCTATCATAATCATAATAATTTTTTTCTTAAAAAACAATGCTTATCGTAAAAAAAATGCTTTTGTTAAAATAAAAAATAAAATTTTTAATAAGAGAATTAGATTTTTTTTATCAAATATTTGTTTTACTTTTTAGTTCAAATTGTTGTATTTTTTAAATATTTTGTATGGTTGTTTTTGCTTGTTTATTTAATGAACTATACTGCGAATAAAAAAATAGTTTTGTTGTAGAAATTAATTATATAAATTTGAAAAGATAATCTTGATTAAAAATATCCATAATTTTATATGTTATCTTTGATGTCTATCTACTTTTACTATTGTATAACTAAATAAAAAATATATTTCAAAAGATAAAGTTATTAAATATAATTAGTCCAATGATATAAATCATGAATTAGACAAGCTAATCTGAGTGAAACATGATCAATGTAAAATATGATCATGTCAATATTTTTTTACAAAACAAAATTAAAGTCAAACTTGATTTTAATCGAGTCATGGATGTATTTATCCAAATTAATTTTTATTGGTTTAATTTAAAATCCAATTTAAACTAGATACTAGATTGACAGTCACAACTTGAAGTTTTATAACACTGTAATTGTACATCTAATAACAGTAATGGTCAACTGCATGCAGGATATCCAGTATATCATTCAATGTATGACGACTTTGTTTGGATGGAAAAGTTTGGGGACCCTATGTTTCGAAGACATATTGCTGGTATGTATGTCATCTAACACAAATTAACATAGATAAATAATTTAAAGAGAATTTAAGTTATCACATTATATATGTCATCAAGCAAAATAATCTCTCTCTCTCTCTCTTTCCCACACCTACAAAAACAAAAAATAGTGTGTTTGTTAATTTTGAAGGGTGTAGCTCAACTGGTTAAGTTCTAAGTTTGCTCTTTAGAGGTCATGAGTTCGAGTTCCACAAACCTCCAGGCCACTAAAAGTTTACATGGTCGTTAACTTTAGGGCCCATGAGATTAGTCGATGTGCGCACAAGCTGGTCCGGACACTCATGTTAATAAAAAAAACAATGTGTTTGTTATCACATTATTACTTGCACCTATTGATTTTTCAGTGATGATCTCTTGTTATTGAAATATCATTGCATTTGCCCTGGTTTTTCATTTTAACTTTATCTTTAGTTTTTAGTCCTTCACCAATCATTACCTTCCTGGACAAAACTTCAATATCATTATTCATTTTCCCTGTCAATAAAAATTTGATACCTCAGCCCTAAAAGTTTTGTCAAACATTTTTTTAATGGAAGAATAAATCTTCTAATCAATAATATTATCAAAGAAACCCGACACAAATGTTCTTAGAAAAGGTTCAAACATATTATTTATTAGTGCCTAGAATGTTGTAGGTGCATTTGTTAATTTTAAGGATATCACCTTGAACTCATAATGCTTATAATGGATTATAAAGGTCATCTTTCAAATGTTTTTAGTGTGCATCCTCATCTAATGATAACGAGACCTCAAATCCAATTTTGAAAGATACTGTGATCTATACAACTCATCTATCAGGTCATCTATTAATGAAATTAAAGATTTGTTCTTTGTAGTCAGCTCATTCAATTGTCTGTAGTCAACACAGAACCTCTAGTTGTTGTCTTATTTTTTCTCTTAACAATATTGAAGAAATAAATGGGCTGCTATCGTGGTGAAATATTCCAGTAATAAGCATCTTCTTCATCAATTTTTCAATTTTTTATTTATGTATAAAAGAACTTTTTTAATGTATGATGTTAACTGGTTTAACATTTGGAATCAAAAGAATCTTATTATACAAAGTCCTTACTAGAAGCAACTTATTTGATTCATCAAATATTAATTAAAATTCTTTCTAATAAAGCCTTGATTGTAGGATTCCTTTCTTTCTGCTTAAGTTCTTCTTTAGCTTCAACTGAGGAAAATTATCCTATAAATCCATTTATTACCTCTTTGAGCTTTTTTTAACATTAGATTTTGTGATTAATTACAGAGTGGCCTCCTTAATAATCCTTTTAAGCTCAATCATCCATCCTTGTTCTCTAAAATACAACTTCATCTTAATAAAATAAAAGGGAATGGGGAAATAAGATCTCAACCAATCCATTCTCAGTACCATGTCACATCTCCCTAACTTAAAAACTCTCAAATCTGCTTGAAATTCATGCATTTATATCAACCATATAAATCTTGGACAATATACATTACAATTCATAATAGTGCTATAAGTCACAATCACTGCTAACATAATAGTTTTCTCAATGGTAACCATGATCTTATTAACCACATGTTCATCTATAAAACTATGGGTACTACCATTATCAATAAAAATTATGAGGTTTTTATTTTGATAATTTCCTTTGACTTTTATTGTATTATGATTATAACTTTTAGTCAATGCATTAAGAGATAAGACATACTCATCCATTAGATCCTCTTCAGGCTTCAGCCATAATTTCTTTATTATCTCCCTCCTCTACTTCTAAAAAATCTTTACCTTCTTTTACACCATTCATCAAATTCAAGTTGTTCTTGTTACATTGATGGCCTGGTACAAATTTTTCACCATGTTTATAACATTGTCTTAATTTTCTCATTTGTTTATATAAGGTTTCATGTATTCGTTTTCCTTTTAGTGTCATATTAGTTCTTATAATGTAGGGAGTTTTCAAAGATGAATTATCTGGTGGTCTTTTATTATTGAAAGGAGGTGATATTCTAGGCATCATTCTATTCTTCCATACCACAACATGGTTAGATTCTCTTGCCACCTTACTTGATGAAATGCCTGTATCAATGTTAAAGGCTTTAGTATTTTTAATGTTGGTCTGATATCATCTTTAGGCCATTGATAAAGCTCGATATATAGTATGATTCTAGTAATGAGGGATTTGAAGTGCTCATTAATATTTGAGCACCTCAAACCTTTTAAACATACTTCTTTACTCCTTTATCCTTCACCAACTTGTTGAATTCTTCCAGTACATCCTCTCTACTGCCAAAACTTGTACAAATGGATCAAACAAACTCTTCCCACTTAGTCTGGTCATGATCTCTAATCAAGAAACCTTCTAACCAAACTTATGTTTTGTCTTCCAAGTAAAGTGAAGCTATTTGTAAAATGTAACTTGAAGAATTTTCTACATTTCCTAACCCACCCCCTTGGATTCCCTATGAAATGTAGGTAGTTCTACTTTAGGTAATGGTACATTGTATATACCTCTTTGGCCTTCATTGATTCCCACAGGTTCATCTTGGTTATGATTTTGTTGTAGACAAATCACACCTCTTGTAATAGCTTGGTTCTTCCATTTGTGCATTAAGTTGTTCATTCCATTTAGCCTGCCCGAATCTTGCAATTCTTGATGAAGAACATGTATCCTCACATCCAATTGTCTACCATGCTCTTCCAAAGCTTTGTTATCTCTGTTTTCCCTTTTGCAATAGCCTGGATAAGTATATTCTAATACCAACATGCTAAAGCCTGCCTTAACAAAGATGATTGATTGTAATTGAGAGAATAAGATTGAGAGTTAGAAGATATGGAGAAAGAGAGATTCTTGTTGTTGTATAGAAAATATTATAGAACACATGAATTATTATACCAGTAGTTCTTACTAACTAATTACTTTCTACTAGTTCATCACGTGGTTTGACAACTAACTCTGCTGGCTGCATTTCCCTTCTTGTGTTATTTCTCTTCTTTTCTTACGTCAACTACTACACTACCCTATTTGTAATACAGTGGCTAGCGTCTGGGGTTTGACAGCTCTTCAGTTAGCAGATGAAGAATTTCTGCCTTTCGACTATCTATCCTATGCATACGAGCTCCAGGTAATGTTGATCTGTAGTCTGTACATCATAATCAATGCACAGAAGAGTAAATAATGATTTCTTCCTTTTGATGAGAAAGAAATATTCTTTTTTAAAATAAAACAACGTTTTATTAAACATGATTTACTTAATTGATTTTTAAAACTGAGAGAACTATTTAATTTATTTTATAAAATTAGAAAGACTAATTTATAATTCAGAGCCAAACATTGATGGCAGTATTAACGATCGAATCCATGCATTATAGAAAAACGCAAAGGACTTGGAAGATGAGATATCGGATAAGGGCATAAGGCTTGCTCCCCTGTTCGAGTCCATTAAGAGACTAAGAGATGCAGCCACAAAAATAAACCAGGAGAGAAAGGTATGGCAAGATTTTCTATCAAGTAAAGATTGACATGTCAACATTAATACCAAAGAATTATGAATATTCAGGCAATTGAAGAAAACGGAGTGTGGGCATGGAAGTTCAAGAAAGATCAAGTGAAGGTGAGAGAGATCAACGACAGGCTGATGATGGCGGAACGAGCATTTACAGACGCAGAAGGGCTTTCTGGGAGGTCATGGTACAAGCATTTGGTATGTCTCTTCTTAATCCTGAGTGATAATATATACATACTACGACTGCCAAGAGCAGATAGATGGAAGTGATTCTGTGTCTTTGTGCAGATATATGCACCGTCAAAGCATGATGATTATGGATCGAGCTGCTTTCCTGGAATAGACGACGCGATTGAAGAGGCCAGGAGTCTCAGCACGCCAGAGGCATGGCGCTCGGTACAGCACCAAGTTTGGAGGGTGTCAAGAGCTGTCAGACATGTCTCGCAAGTCCTCACTGGTGAATTGACTTGAAATATGCTCTGTCTAAATCAAAATCACCTTGGCTTGGAAGATGTAATAAATAAGCTTCATGCAGTGGATTCAACGAGCTGTCTCTAAATGGTGTTAATTTCTAATTAAATCCAGAGATATCATGAAGTCTTCTGTCGCCATCATTCTATTTGACCTTCGTGTTTTTTTTGTTAACCCAGTAGAGTAGTACCTCATCCACCCTGAGCACAGCTTCTATCAACCAAAAAAATGCTTTACATGGCAAGTTCCAATGCCCAAACTATCTCATCATATTGCTCTGCCTATGTAACCCTCATGTAGACACTCATTTGTAACCTCACCCTCGTTTTGACCACTCTAGTTTTATAGGCAGGTTGATAGAAGAATGACTCAAGAGTTTTAACAAAAATCAGCGGAATTGCCACTCGTCCAACAACTAGGTTTTTCGGACAACCCTTCATGTGCTGATTGGATCTATTACAAGACAAAAAAAAAAAAAAAAAAAAAAAAACCCAAGAGGATCACCGAGGTATTGGGCTGATTTATAATATTTGGATTGAGCCTCATTTAAATACTACAAGTCTAAGCTTTGTAATCTATTCGTATTCATTGTTTATTATAAATCCAATATCTAATTATGATTATTCTTTTTCATATTCAGTTTTAAATTTAAGTTAATTATATGGATTTAATTTAGACTGGTTCGTTAATTAGGGTTTATTATTTTATAAGTCATATTATACAAAATAACATGGAAAAGACAGAATATTATGCTGTCGTCAAGAATAAAACAGCATTAATATACTTCTTCTTTGGGTTATTTATTGAACTTTCAGAACTTATCATGTACCTTCAGTTATTAATTCAAGAAATTATAGTGTGGTGGTTTTTTAATTTGATTTTACCTTTTTACTGGATGAGTATTCATATTCTTTGTGCCTGCCGGGTTCGCATCAAGCCTTGTTAACTTTGCATCATAGAACCGTGTGCAAGCAACTCAGAAACAAACCACCATCAGCAGTGCAATGAAATTGACGAGATTTATCTATACACCCATACCTTCGCCTTTCAGCGTTCCGACGTATGAATAACCTCTAAAATTGTGGTAATTCAACATGCGGTGCCAACTTACAAAATAACATTCAAAAAAGTGTACTTGGAAGTCCAGTAAAGGTTGTTTTTCAAAGTGTTTTTTACTTGAAAATATTTTTTAAAAAAATTATTTTTTGCCATCAGTATACTAAAATAATTCAAAAACACTAAAAAATAATAATTTGAAACATAAAAACATCAAATTTTAAAGAAAAGTAGGTTGAACATCAATGTCAAATGGGACCTAAATCACCACTACTAAGAAACATCAAGATGCAATATTTTAAAAAATGGTGGTGCAAGACTCTGCTGAGAATTCAGATTTATCAAGTTTGCATCACAGAACCACTCACATAAGAAACTCAAAAGCAAATACCAACCTCATTGCACAATCGTCAAGATTCATTCAAGTTTAATTTCTCCATCCAAGCACTCTTCCAAGTATGGAAAACTCTTCAGCACATAAGAGGTAATACAACACGTAATGCCAACTTTAAGATTTACATACTAAAACACATTATCTAAGAAATATTATGCGATATTCAAAAAATAGTAGTTTATAAGATGCCAGGTATCCCTACAAATGGATATATGGAAAGGAACCAATTTACCTTCTCAAATATTTCTTGTAAAATCAAATGCTAGTACAGAATGCATAATTTTAATTCTACAGTAAGGGTGACGCTGCCAGTGAATGACGAGATTGAAGCATGCCTTTTCAATTATATAGTCAAGTCATTATCAGCACACCTTCAGAGCAACAATGGAGACAGGGAGGGCAGAAGATTATTTTGATGGTTGGAATATCCAATAGACACCGTGGGGCATACATAGGTTTACAGAGAACAGGACATTTTGCAAAAACACTGTACATAGCATGCCCAGTAAGTCAGGTTAACATTCTGCCCATTTTTAATGGACATAGAAATACATTTGTCTATTAGTTCCACTGTGTCCTTTAAAAGAAGCAAATCAGTAATTAAATGAGTTTCATTTTTCTTCCTCAATCATAAGATGCAACCAACTTTCTCCACAAACACCATTGCAACTTTTTAGTGTATGTCTTCGCAATATAAGAACAAGAAAACTGATGCAACCATAACTTGCTTGCCCCCATCCCACCATTTTCATTGCTCATGTAATTAAGATAGAAAGTCCTTGATTTTATGTCTTGCATTGATATTTCTATGCATGTTGTCCATGGAAACAAAAACTATTCTCACTACCCATGTAATTGGGATTTATGATATACTTTGAAAATTCTTGGCCCAGGTTACAGAGATGTGAAAAGGTTAGAGATATAGACTTTATGTTAGAAGATTTAAATAAGCAAAAGGGAGAATATGCAGGGAAATTTGGATAAGGAAAATCCTTAGATTGAATTTTGATAGAGAGAAATTTATGAATACTAAATAGAGAGACAGAGAAAGAAAGAGAATGGTGTAAATAAAAAATATGACTTCCATAAATTATTAATTTTCAATAGCATTATATAAAACCAAGAGATAGAAAAGAAATGAAGAGAAAATATGGAGATGAAGATCTCATTCAGAGAGTAAGATGACAGAGGAAGAGGACTTTGAGGGGTAAGATTTTCATTTGATAGACTAGTTTATTGAATTTGATTTGAAGTGGATGATGATAGATAGGGGTATTTTATGTCCCATTACATATGGGTACCGAGTTAACCTACCCGAGAATAGTGAGCAGGTTAACAATACATATCATCTAGAATTCCTACAAGCTTAGAAGAGCACAATTTGAAAAATGAAAGAGCAAGCGAGAAGAGAGAATATATGCCCATGGTTGGACATTAAATTCAACACCAGATTATGATTTAACGTCTTTTTCCTATCTTACCATTCTATGTACAATTTGAACTAGCATTATATGTACGAAAATGAACTTGTATGCGTACTTTATTTACTTCCAAACCTTGATAGCCCCATCTCTGCTACTTGAAATCAGAAGTCTCTGGTTCAACTTGACAGAAGCCAATGAGAGGATGGAATCTCGGTGGCAACCAGCAGAATCAGTAGCTGCAGCTGCAAGAACTTGCTTCGCTGTCAACTTGGCTGTTAAATGTCGTCTTTTTGTCTCCTGTTTGCAGGGAAAGTCAAGCAATTTTAGCATTAAGAACCCAATATTCTGTACATTGAAAATTTGAAAATTATGTGATTGCATAATGAAAAGATTAAAAGAAAGTGAACAGAAAAAACTTTCATTTGGCTCAAATTGCTGTCATTTTAACCAAGATGATATCCAGAAGGAAACATTATTTGAAATATCGTCAGTGATCCAATCAAATTAACTGGGTGACACCCTAATTTTCTGGTTCATAATGAAATACAAAATTACTTTCTTTTTTCTTCAAGTTAAATAAGTTGCTATTGATGAAAAATCCAGCACTCCATATTTATTAAACAGAGACTTTGGCGCACATAACAATGATACATCATAGCTAGACTCTCTCCCTCTCTCTCACACACACACATATCACTGAAACAAAATCCAAAATCATCAGAACTGGCATATTAAATTGCAAAGGATAAACAAGTGGAGGAAGGGAAGAGAATGCATTACTACATTCATTGAAAATGCAATAAAAGCCAGCATAGGAACAAAATATCTGAAACTCGCTTATTAAACTGCAAAACATAAAGCACTGGTCAGAAGAAAAATGTTTAGCTATTCTTATAAATTCATGGTACAATTTGTTTGATCATTGTTTTAAGTGCTTCCAAAATTGCTGCGTACATAATTTTCAAATAAAATCCTATATGGTGTTTTAAGAACATAAGGGGCAGCCTTTACTGGTAAATAAAAATATAAATTCAATTGGTTGATGACCATGCTGTTAAAACTTAAAATCGCAGTTAAACTTAACAATTCATTCATTACATCTCAAAATTCACCAAACATGTTGGCAGGGGCCAAAATTACACCTATTTAGAATCACAAAAAAAAATGATGTGTCAACTCAGACTCATTAAACACATAGGATGTGTTATTGACACATGTGTCAGCCAATACATGCACATTATCTCTTCTGGGTTATTTAATCAACAAATAGGATGTGTTATTGACAAGAAGGCCCATTAAACCTTCGAAACTATGTTGTTTTAAGCAAGTCCAGAAATGAAGTAGGTTGGGTGATAATTGTCAGGGCATCCGGGTGTGTTTGGCATTGCGCTTCAGAAGTACTTTTGAAAAAAATTTAAAATTTTTTATTTTTTTCTTTACTTCAAATTAATATTTTTTAACGTTTTCAGATCATTTTGATATGCTGATGTCAAAAATGATTTTTAAAAAATAATAAAAAAAAAAACATTATTTTGATGTATTTTGGAATGAAAAATACTTTGAAAAACAACTATTACTATTCTCAAACACACTCTAAGTCTCGTTGTTTAAAGCAAATCCTAAAATGAATAGCTGTTTGGGCTCTCTTAAAACTATGTTGTCTTCAGCAAGTCTTAATGAATTATGTTGGCAATAAATGTTAGGGCATTCTAAGTCTGTCTCTCTCATCACCATGTTATCTTTCTCTCAAACCAAGATTCATCTCTTTGAAGCTTTTATTTTTAATTTTGCTCAACTCTCTCTTGCTCTGTCCATTTTATACCCAAGAGAATTTATCATAAAAAACTATGACAAATTGCATACATTCTCTTCACCAGAAAAACTTAGACAATCTATCTCATCTCAAAGATGAAATCAAATTGATACAGGAAAGTCTTATTTCCTCTTTATGTATGCCATTTCCATCATAGCTCATTTTGCAATCTTTGATTTTCATAGTAAAATATACCATGACTTACGAAAAAAATAAAAAGCCATTTAGGATACTTAATCTTTAATACTCATTAAGAAATGTTATCTGGTTGTTTCATGAATTTACAGTAAAACCAAAGTCTTTTAGATAATATGATCAAAACAAGTGAATTGAAGAAATTAAATGGCATTTATCTTTTCACTCTTCAGTCTTCACTCTTGTAGCTAATATAATCTCTTCGGAGCAATTAGTATTCCAATTGGGACGTCAAAGAATCTTGTACTTATTTTCAATAATCAATCATTTTTTATGCAGGTTGGTTTTGTTATGTTCATTGTACTGATTATGAAAACTCGCTGGATCTTGGCATACAAGATGATCTTATCATCTCTATCAAATGGTGTTTATAACCACCTCTATTAATGTTGTTTGTGATTGAGAAAATGATTTTGGGATTATCATATCTTGATAGTAATAGTGTCCACTAGAATCCATGGATGGAGAAGAATAGTGTTTTAACCACCTCTATTGAAGTTGTACGAGATTGAGAGAATGAATTTGAGATTAGCATATCTAGATAAAAATAATGCGCACTATAATCTATGGATCAAGAAGAAATGATAAAACACAATAAGAGGTATCAATCCAAAATACTAAGTCAAGGAGTTATGAATTAAAGAGATATGACATTATGATTTGCTACTTCGTATAGAATGGTAATGCATGCTATGTTCAGGATTGGACAACACCACTTTCAAAATGCAACAAATTGAAGGAGGGGAAAAGACAAGAAAAGAGTAAAACATGAAAGGAAGTCTGAATTTTTATTTAGTATGATCAGTGATTTCGCAATCTTTCATGTGAGTTTCATGGTGTTCTCAGCTTGTATGTGCATGCAATACAGACTACAGTAATCATAGTTCTGTTATAGCTTTTACCTAATCAAGAAGCCATCAATGCAAGTAATATACAAGGTCAAAAGAATATGAAAACTATGAAACTAGAAAGGTATAGAAGACCACATAAAAATTTGATTAGCATTGAGCAACAAAAGATAACAAATAAAGCAAGCAACAAGAGTTTCCAATTCAGCACAATTGTATCTACCAAAATAATGGACTTCTTGTCAGCACATAGCAACAGAGCTCTGGTATGATTTTCCCAGCTATTAATTATAGACAACATTCTTCAACTATTTCTGAAAGAAATATTTTATAACCACCAATTTCAGCAAGTCCAAAGGTAAGATCATACTAAATCAACAGAAGAGGAGAAAAGAAAGCAATGCAGCTGAATATCAGAGAAGGATTAAAAAGAGGGAAACCTATCAAGATACTCTAATATAGTACACCATTTATCAATCACACTTTTCTATAAAAATTTAGCTGGTTCCTAATCTCTAATATACCTCTCTGGCAATTATTTCTATTAAAATTAAAGGCCGCACACGCAACACATGATAGAATTATTATGAATTGAGGAAAATACCCTTTAAGTCCATAGAATATACCTTTCAAGTAAAAATAAAAATTAACATTTATGAACTCAAGGAATCAGGTAAGATGCATACCTGTACAATTTGCACTCCAAAACTCGACCTTGTTTCATACAGATTATCATTCCCAGCTCCATTCAAATTTGGCCCAGAAATACAATAGCTTCGGTCAGGGCTACAATAACAAAAAATCAGACAGTTAAATCCATAGTTGCCATGAGATGTGAAGTGATTTTAAAAGGAGAAGACAGACTACAAAGAAAAAATACAGACTACAACCTGAAATGGTCCCATCTACGTATCTTCAAATCAGTTCCCCCAGTCAACAAATCACCACCTGGTAAGGGAAGCATCGCACGAATACCAGGAAAACGAGGAGGTGGTTCATTAAGCTCCTCAACCCTGTACTTTGGTTTGACATTCCGCCTCACATCTAGTTTAAGATTTGTCTTACTGGATGGCCTGGCCAAGGCCCATGGTATATCAGACATTTCTTCATTGTCATAATTTGCAACCCTCATGACCTGGAAGAGAAGTTTAACAATGCCATGTAAAATTAACAATGTACAGAAGGATAGAGTAACAGTAAAAATTAAAAGAAACTAGATCGAAAAAGAATTTTTATGCAGCTATAAGTAGTACAAGACATTCTTATATCATCTAACACTAGGAGAATATCATTTCAATCAAAATGTAGCACATAGCATTTGGAGATATAACACAATATTCATCCTCGAAATTCATAATCAATTGCATCTCTTTCATAATATAAAATCTTAAGTACAACCTTTGGGTGGTTATTACTAAAAAGATTATTTAATGTAGCTGTGTATCTGCAACAGGCCATACCCCATGTAATTTAAGTTCTTACAATAATTACCAATATAAATCAAAAATAGGCCTAACATATTGTGTGTGTGCGAGAGTGTGCAATGGTATTAGATTGACTTTTCAATAATCCATAAGTCACCCACTGCACAAAAACTTCAATTTGTAGCAAATGTTGCAGCAAGAGACGTCATGCATTGTCAAATTTTAGATTACACAGCAATAATTCCATTCCAATGTTCAAATTAGAGCAGAAATAATGGACATTTAAATATTGAAGTGTGAGACCAGAGCAAATCCTAAACAAATTAGCATATACACGATATCAGTGATATGCAAACCCTTCAGAACTCAGTTTTCTACTAACATACAGTCCTTCGTACCAAATTTTTCATATATCAAAACACAAGATGTTAATATATGAAATGTTGCTTTTCGTAAAGCCCTTTTTTGCTCATGTAGTCTGTGTAACTAAAGCTCATAATGTAACGCCTAGACAATAGCCACGACTATTGTGCATTATCCTATTCTATGCCACCCAATCTGATTATCAAAGGCAACAAATAAAGACAATTAGCACATACCTGGTGGCAGCTCCCAGTCTCAGCATTCCAAAGAGAAACTTCATTAGACCCTGCAGCAACATATATGAGTGGTCTTGCGGTGCTGGTTAAAGTGACATTTGGAGGAGGAACAAAGAGGCACATCTTCTCTACAGGGCATACATGAGAATACTTCCATGAGTTTACAGGGATAAGGAACCTCAGATCCCAAAGTGTTAGCACACCCCTGGAAGAGCCTGAGACGAACCAGTTTCCACAAGGACCTGTAACCAGAGATGATATGTAGCCTTCCTCAGGAACTGCTTTTAATGTCCAGGCGTTTGAATTGGCCCTGATATCCCAGAGATGGATCCCACAATTTTGGGTGCTGTACATAACACTCTGGCTATCACTGTTATCACTGGTGTAGTTCAAAAGACTAAGAATGGCACCTTCCTTGATATCCTTCTTTTTTATATCAGCAATCCCTGAATACTTCTCAACAACATTACCAAGGCCTCTGGACATGTGTTCAACAGAAAACATATGAATTGTGCCATCACATGCTCCAACAACAACTTGAGCTATGTTGTGAAGCATAACAGTGCATAGCGCTCGACTCCCCTCCAGGTGATAAGTTAACTTTGATCTAAATGAGATGTCCTTCTCCAATTTTCTTGAATCCCACACCTTGATAGTTGAATCATCAGATGCACTCACAAAAACGCTATGATCACTTGAAACTGCAATGTCATTGATGGCAGACCGGTGCTCCTGCAAGTGCGCAACCAACACCCCACGAGGTTTCCAACCTGAATCAGGAATTGAAGCAGTCCGTGCAAATAACGGCAATCCAGTTAGATCTGTTGGAGGGGCATCTTCCACCGTAAAAGAACTTCCTTTTGAAGTTCCATATAATCCCATATCTTGATATTTACCATTAAAGAATGATGTTTGCTCATTTTCTCTGCTTTCTGGTTCATGTACCACTCTATAAAATGGTTTAGAACCATTAGTAATGCTAAATGAACCTGAAACCAGCTTAGGTGCAGGAACAGAACTAGCCAGGCTAAATGATTTAATTCCATGATCCACCCAGGGCATGTATGATGAACTGATTGCAAGGGAATTCATTTGCAACGAAGAATCAGACGTTGCTGGAGGAAATTTTACTGCCCGCCTGTCCATGCTAAAGGAGTATATCGGTATGCCTTCTGAGGATTTATCATGTAAAAAGCTATTCACACCACTAAACTGAGGGGACATACAACCTGAGAATTGCAACTTCTCTGAGCTCAGGGCATCACGAATGTCAACTTTGCTAGAAGCATTGGCTATAAAGCCCATAGCTATTAACTTTGCATCACCATCCTCTGGCTGTTCCAATCTATCAGCATCATGATTTTGATCCTCGGGACTTGGTTCCTTTTCAGGCCAACTCTTCATTGAATTCGGTTCCTTATCATCTCCCTTGAGCAAATCCTCAGGTTCCCATTGTTTTGACTGGGCTGATGAATTGTACCATATTTTTCTCTGTCTCTCTAACATGTCTGAACTCCGGGCATTTTCTAAGTCGTGGTAAAACACCTGTCTTGAAACCGGAGGAACCAAACATAAAAGTAGAGACTTCTCTGAAGCTAGAGAAGCTGGATGTCTGCAAAGGAACGGGCGTATAACTGGTGCTAGGAAAACATATGAATCTACTGCTCCTAAACTCTCACTGCTGGCAGCAATGAAAGAGACAGCTGACCTTCTAACCCATTGACTAGGATAGCATAACAATGGAAAGGCATGCTCTATCATTTCAAGCAGTACCCGCTTCCGTAGGAAGCCGCGTTTACACAAAATTGCCAAGCAGTCCAATGCATTTACAATGACAACCTCAGTTTGATCACTTAAAGCCTGATCAATGTAAGGTAAAAGATATTCTTCCACACTTCTTTGGCCCACAAAGAAGCAGACATATACAATCTTGCTATAGAATAATGCCCTTAGTTGCTCATCTCGATCATTGAGAAATGCAGGAAGGATTGGTAACAGAAAGTCATTGCTTTGTCTGTGGCCAAAGAAGCAGCACAGATTGCCAATGTCCTGAAGGAGTGCTCTCCTGATATTTGGAGTTTGTTTTGGACCCATGACAAGTTCCTGAACAACCTCAGCAATTGATTTCCTCAGCTGTGACAACTGCGCATCATTATTTACTCTCTGCAGCTGCCCAGGTCTTTCAATAAATGATGCCATCGAATTCTGTGGGGAACTCATTTCATCAAGAACACCTGCCTTGCTCAAGCTTATTGAATGAATCAAGAACCCATAAGCAGTTAAAGCCAGCTTCGCTATATTGCTGGCGTAACATATTCTCACACTTTCCTCTGGATCATCAGGAAGCATGGAAAGCATTGGAAGAATATACTCAGGGAAAATCTTTGCATCGCTAGGTGGAAAATCACGAACTAAAGGCAGAATGTCACACAAGGTTTCCAAGGCAGCAGAACGCACTATTGCTGCTGGATCCGAAAGCATTGCAATAACATATGGCAGCACACGCTGTAAGCGATCTTCATCATCAATATATAATGAACAAGACTTCAATAAAAGTATAGCTCCTCTCCTCAAATGTGGCAACTTGACATTACGTATGCAAGAGCATAGCAGAGAGGCAATCAGAACCATACCTTCACATTTCATGTTATCTTCAGGCAACGGTAAAAAAGGCATACCAAAGGTATCTGATTGACTGTCATACTCGGACATCAATGAACTCAAATCATCCATTGTAATTTTTTTCAGAAATGGATGATCATTTCTCCTAAATGCATTTGAGATAGTTTGAAGAAGCTCATCAGGAGATTTGGTGCTGCATTGCTTTAGATCCTGGCAAAATTCAGAACCAGGTGCACTCTCAGGCATCAATTTCGCACTATAATACCCACTGCTTTGTTTTACGTCCCCAAGCAGGCTATTGATATCTCCAAGAAGATTGTACTGTTGAGAAGTTAAACCATTTTCTATTCTCTCTCTGTTTCTCCAATGACTTGTCGAGTCCAAGTTTTGTTTTTCAACCATCTCTTCTGATAGTTTTCCATTCAAACTATTTGCAAACATGTCTCGTCTGGTGCCAGCCACCTCACTTGTCCTGCTTCCCATCATTTGCTTAAGTATCTCATGGAAAACACTCTGGCATATTGCAACCTACAGTACAGATAAAAGAGCCTCAATGTGTAAATATATGAGTTGCAACATGGACAAGTTTTATGTGCTATATCAAAATATCCTACCCTCATGTCAGAATGAAGTGGATTCCAGCAGCAGTAAAAATTATGCAGAAAGGGTGAGAAGTAGCTTGGAAACACAACAGCTGCATAATCTTGTAGGTAGCTTTCAGCAGAAAGACGTGCCTCGGGCTCCAACTGGATCATATGAAGTATCATCTTGCGGATTCCAGAATCTGGGATCTGCACATCCAGAGCATAGATTTATCCACCATAAGAGCGATAGTTAAGGATGATCGAGATTTATCCAAGTTTCACCATAGTGATTTAATAAAGTTCTAAAACTCTACAGGCTTTGGCTTAAGAAAAGCAGAATGAAATGGGAGGTTAAAAATGAAATTTTAAGGATAAGAGAGACAAAGAGTGAAATATCATGGGAAGACTAAGTATTCAAAATAGCGTAAAAAACCCAAATAAAATTGAATGCTTCACAAATGATAAACCCACCTCTCTTATTCTTCTCTTGGTGGGTAAAAACTGATTTAAGCACAAATATATTGATACTACTGTAATGAACTAGACAAAGCGAGGGGGAGATGAAGAGAAACAGAGAGAGAAGGACCTTTTCAAGATATTGGCTAGGATCGTATTGTCCTCTACGATAAGCAAGAAGCTGGGAGAGTTCAAACAGTTGCTGACCCTCAAGAAAAAGTTCCGCAATTACGCACCTAAATAGAAACATGATGAATCAGATAATTGTTGCAACACAAAATAAAACATATAAAACCAGTACTTCAACCACAAAATTTGATCAGTTTTATATTAGATCCATGCAACCCAAAAGTGATACCACAACCAGAAGTCACTTTACTTGATTCTGCATTGTTAAAAATATCAGGTCACAAGAAATTTGACCTGTATACCAATCCCAAAAACAAAACAAAAGAGAAAAAGAAACCTTGTTTCTTTTCTTTTTTTCTCTTATGTCCAGAGGCTGTTGGAGATAGGGCAGTCGCAACCCTCTTCCCCCAACCTCAAAACCTCCCAACATTCTTATGAAGGGAGGATTGCCAGCGACGCAGTTGGTACTGTCAAGAAAAGGAGGGAGGGCGATTTTGCATTTGGATTATGCTAAACAATGAAAAGAAACCGCAGCACAAAATCATGTAGATTACCCTGCATAACTAACAATTTCATTGTGCATTAACTATTACAGAAAATAGTATGCACACGGGTGGGGATATGAAAACGAAGCTTGGCAAGAATTGTGAAGTGAAAGCATCATGGAAGATAGAGATGCTAATATACTTAGCAAGCTCACCCTACAGCAAATATGTCCATGGACGGCAACAGGGGTGCATCTTGAGCAACTTGCACCTCGCCTCCATGCTCATAAAATCTCTGAAATTTGAGGATGAGTAAGTATAACATATTGCATGATAACAGCACTGAACAATAAAGGAAAACTGGAAACAGTTTAGAACCATATGATTCTTGAGTGCCTTCATGATCAATAAACAAGCAGTTAGTATACAGAATAGAGGGGAAAACAAAAGTGAGACCAATGCAGATGGTGAGCATTAGGATCAAAGATCTGTTGGGACAAAACAAAACCTCGGGTGCAAGATAACAGAGTCTTCTTCCTCCCGTGTCAAAGAAGAAAGAGAAATCCGAAGGATCATCATAAGGGATGTAAGTTGGTTTAAATGAGGCGAAGTCAGCAAGATAAAGCCAATTCCAGGAAGTAACCAGCACATTCTCGCATTTGATATCACCTGCCATTGACAAAGAGTATCAGAAGATGCGAACCTTGGTAGAAACTAAAAGCTAACTGCACTCACCATGACAAATGCCCTTGTCATGACACTGTTTCACCGCAAGAAGCAACTGCAATGGAATATGTATAAAAATAAGAGTCCAGAACAGCTGTATTTTAATTAATTATTTTATTGTTAAGAAAGTGAAGGAAAGAAAGGAAGACCTGAAATGCCAACCACTTCTTTTCAACGAGACTGAGGAAAGGACGAGTACTCAATCGATCATGAAGATTATTGAAGAAGTACTGCCTCAAAAGATAGGCTCCCTTATCTGTTTCTTGAAAAAACTGCAACATCAACAACATCAGCATCAAAACCCAAATCATCGTATCGATTTAGTAGTCAAAATTGCAGACCTGGAAGGGCCAGACGTGATGATGGTCAAGAGCACGGAAGGTTTCCTTGATGTTGATGAGACGGCGGTGGTAATCGGTGAGATCAATGTTATCACCACGCTTGAAATAAACCTTGACCAGAACTAATCCCTCATCGTGCTTGCACAGTATAGACTTGAAGAACCTGCCTCGGCCTAGCACCTCCTTCAGTACCAAATTATACGATGACGGCAAGTCGTGCAGGTAGTACTCTGATGCCGATGCCTGCGTCGTCCGCGCGATTTTGTTTCCCATGCTTTCCTTTTTCTTTTTCTTTTTTTTTAAATCTATTCTAATTTAATTTCACCATTAGCTCTTCTTCCGAGATCGTTTTGCTTTTACAATTATCCCGAACCCGAAAGACGAATGGGGGAGAGAGAGAGAGAGAGAGAGAGAGAGAGAGAGAGAGAGAGATGAACTATAAATTAAAGTACTCCCTCTCCTTCGTCCCATAATATTCTCTGATTTAAATAATACACGCAACTCCAACCAAAGCTAAACGATCTGTCGGGGTCTGGGCATTTTTCCTGCTGTCGTTCAGCCAATTATAATTCGGTCCCTGGTTTTTTCTAATGTAATCATTTTGGTTCTGTAGAACTGGCAAATGTAAAAATAGGGTAATGCTCAAGCATCTTCAACTCAAAACTCAATACGACCCGAACTCGGAAAGATTTTGGTTAGGTCACCCCAAATTTATGGGTAGCATATCGGTCAACCATTATATTAAATATGGCTATCCATTGCAAAAAAAACAAGAAGGTCTGGCTATTTGTCTATTAAGTTAAATTAAATCCTCATTCTTTTTATTGTAATATATTTGGCCTTCAATTGTTTGTTGAATTATTATTTTTTCAATTTCATCCCTTCATGATTGATTTTTGTATCAGATTTGGTCCTCATTCTTTTAATTGTAGTGTATTTGGTCTTGAATTATTTATCAAGTTTTTTTTTTAATTTCATCCCTACACTTGGTTTCTATATTAGATTTGGTCATTATATTTTTTAATTGTGATGTATTTGGTCTTGAATCCCTTATTTAATTGATTTGTCTTTGAATTTTATCCATTTGACATTTTATTTTTATATCAAATATGGTCTCCATTATTTTTATTGTTATCTTTAGTTATTCTTATCTTTTTCTAGATTGAATTTTTTTTTCAATTTCATCCCTTATGATTTGGTTTTATTTTATTTTTATGTCAAATTTAGTTCTCTTTCTTTTTAATTCTACATTTTTTAAATTGTTCTTTTTAAATCTCTTCTTTTTTTATTTGTTTTTTCAAGTTCATCCCTAATTATTTGGTTGGTTATGAGTTTTACATTGTTATTTTTTCAGGTTTGACTTTTATATTGTGATCCAGTCTCATGATCCATATTACAAAATTCTAAAGATTGGATCAAGTTGGCTTTAGTTATTTTTCATTTAAAAAAAAATTATCTATCATCATTGAGTTCATTGGAAATTGGTATTCTTTATTTAAAAAGAAATTGGATTCATTTGTTACTTTGATTTTTTTTTATTTTGGCCTTCAATTCAAGATTTTTGTTTGTTCTCTCAATTTTTTTTTATTTTGCAAATAAGGTCCTTATTCTTTTAATTGTTATTTCTTTATCCTTCAGTTTTTTTAAAAAAAAAATTATCATTCAACATTTTAATTATTGAGATTTGGTCTTCTAGGTTTTTTTCATTGTTTATAAGCCCTGCCTAGGAGTCAATCTTGAATAATGAATAGGTCACAGGTTGAGTGGGTTGACTCGAGTTAACCTAACCCAACCAAATCCTTTTGTCTTATAAAAAAAATTCAAAATGATACTATTTTGAAAAGAAAAAAAAAAGGAAAATAATCAACAGGTTTTGACCCTATTTTCCTTGGGCTAACCAAATCATAGGTCAATCGAGGTTTTTTATAGTCTTACACATGATCAATTCTCTCTCAATTTCTTTCGAAACTTGGCCAGATCATGGGTTGAACCATTGTTGTCAAAATCGCGAGTTGACTTGTAAAATCATACGATTTTACGAGTCAAATCACATATAACGTGTAAAATCAAGTTAAAAACTCGAAAATGGTCAAACTTGGTCAAACTCAGTCAAACTCGGTCAACTAGGTAACAACAGACCGAGTTAACGAGTTTGATAAAGAGTGAAAAAAATAAACTGACTCTGTCTCCCCTCCTCAACACACCGTCACTCTCCCATTTCGCCTTTCTCAAATCTCAAGGGTTCTTCAAGCGTGCTCTACTGCTTTCGCAATCTCGCCTCTCCCTCCACAACTCACCTCTACTACTCTACCTCCACAACTCACCGAGTCTTGTCTCTGCATAGGCAAAACTCAAACAACAACTTATTTATGTTCTTTTTTTTTCTTTTCAATGCATTTGTTTATGGAAGTCTAGAAGATAATGGTGAAACCGTGTAAGCATACTATCACTTTGTCCTCATGTATGTTAAGCTTAGCTTTAGCTTGCTAGTTAGAAAGCAAAAACCTTAAAGACAACACTAATCATAGATTGAAACCCCAAATTAGAAGAATATT
Source organism: Populus nigra (assembly GCF_951802175.1). NCBI lineage: Eukaryota > Viridiplantae > Streptophyta > Magnoliopsida > Malpighiales > Salicaceae > Populus > Populus nigra. The sequence goes on from NC_084854.1 coordinate 13,467,718, forward strand.
TCAACTGTTTGTTTAGCTTTTACCAATTTCTTGAATATTCTCATAGCTGGAGGTCGGTCTATATAATTGGTTAAGCTGTCAGAATGTTTGAATTCTTATTGGAGCAAATTGTAGTAGATTATTATTGCTAGGTTAGGTGTCATTACAGTAAAAGCAAAGTTTGGTAATCAAACTTGTGAAATGAGACCAATTTTTCTTATGACAATTTCTTTCGCAAAATCAGTATATAGGCCGATTTGAGGTGAATTTGGATTTTCTTGGTTAGTGTGGTTTGTGGGTTTTGAATTTGGGGGCATTAAATTTAACTAGTCTTGCTCTTTATTCTCATACAAAGTTGTGCTTGCTGTTGCGTTGTGAATCAAACTTCTGTCCATTGCCACCCTTGTTTCATTGAGATCTTAAAACTTCTTTCTGGATGTTTGATGATGTGAATCATTTCTACTTGATCCTTAATGTGCCTATTGGTGTAGGTTGTCGAAGGATACCCAACCTGGGTTATTGAGGGCAAAGAATGGAGCCAAAAAGCTGATAGACTTGGGTTTAGAATTTATTCCCATGGAGCAAATTATCAAGGATGCAGTTAAAAGTTTAAAGAGCAAAGGATTCATTTCTTAAGAAAAAGCTTCAGGGATCCATCTATGGGTAGAACTGATTAGTGTGTTTGTGCAGGATCAATCACAACTTGCATATAAAGGTTACCTGTAATGTTGGCAGGTCTCAGTGTTGCCGTTTTGCTATGTGGACAGTTTGAACAAGTTTATGTATTCGAGGAAAAAAATAAAAACCTTGGTTTTGCTTTGCTTCATATCCTCTTTTCTCTCTGCATTTCAGCGTGTCTTTTGTTATTGATGGTTCAAACTTTTGATGTGATTTTTTTTTCTTTGCAGGTTTTTCTAACTATTTGGTGATTAAACATTATGAATTTTACAACGTTGTTGTGCAAACGTTTAAGTGTGAAGGAACTGGTCACCAATGTCCCTGTCCATGAAAGCCTTACTGGTAATGTCTGTTTCCTTCCAGAACATTGTTTTGTTTGTATTGATTTTCTTTGAATTTGCGTGGGATGGTGTTATGGTGTCTTTATGATTATGAAAGCATTACTGGTAATGTCTATTCCTTTCCAGAACATTGTTTTGTTTGTATCATCTTCTTTGAATTTGGGACAATAGGCTTCTCTTGAAAAAATTCCTTACAATTTTATGATTTCACGATCCGTTTTTACGATCCGAGTTTATTTTGTATTTTCCGTGTCGTGTCAAAAATGTATTTTTGACAACCTTGGGTTGAATTGTTGGGTCAAGCCAAGTTTTAAAATAGTTGTTTTTCTAGATGTAATGCTTCCAGTCTAGTTAGTGTCTTGGGTCATAGGTTTAAAAAGTTTACACGGATTAATATCATTTCCTTTCTGGATTACATCTTTTGAAGTTGTTCATTTTAAAAAATGATCTTTGTTTATCTGGATGGCATAGGTTTCTTTTGAAGTTGCTTTTTTTTTATCCTTTTTTATTTTGTCCTTCAAAATTCATTTTTTTAAAATTAAACTTATTTTTTTATGTTTTGCCTTCTATTTGGTTATCATGTCAGTATGATCATTCTCGCGGGTTTTTGACAACCTCACTTGGTTTTGCTGGTGCTTTATTTTTTAATATTTTTTTAATTTATTTTTTTCATGATTTCATCATTCTACGTTTTGATTCCTGAGGATTGATGATTATTATTATTTTTAGTTCTTTTTCTACGATATCAAGTCATGGGTTTTTTTCCTTAAAATATAATAACAACACTTGAGCAATTTGTTTTGCGTTGAAAAAACAATTGTCCAATCCTTCGTGAAGCATGAGCGATCTATGTAGTTTTTTATGTTCATTTTGCTCAGCATGTTTAGGTGATTTTGTCTAAAAATAAATGGTTTTACTCCAACAAAGAAAAAAAATGGTATTATTACATTATGCCTTGACAATATTATTTCAGATTATATAAAATGAGAAAAGCTATGTGTCAAACTCTCATTTAACTCTTATTACGAGATAATTTTATATATAGGTGACAAAATATAGACAAATGTTTGCTCCGTACAAAAAAAGTTTGTATTTTTAAAAGGTCAGTTTACCCCTTGTTTAGGTGATAATCAAGTTGTTATTTTCTTGAAACCAAGAAGTGATTTAAAAAAAATTAGAAAATAAGTTATTCCATTAAATTTTGACTTTACTTTTAACACATTGCTAATATAATGTTGTGTTAATTATCATAGTTATATAAGATGCTCGTGAATGATACATAAGTGTGCAAATGTTAATTAATAATATTTAAAATTAAAATCGTTCTTTTGCAAAATTGAATTCAATAGGTTTAGGTGAGGTCAAGTGTGTAGTTATTCTAAACCAAATATAATCATGACTCAAAATAAACTCAAACCTAAAATAATTCGAACCCAACACAATTCAACTATATATATATAGGAATGGTACGTGGGTATGTGCATGTAGTGGAAAAAATATGTGGAGGTGAAAAAGGAATGAGTCTTTGTTGGTTACTGATGGTTGCTGGAAACTAGTGTAGTGGGATGATATTTCCTTATTGTTAGTTTCGTATTGTTAGTGCTTTCCTATCTTTAAGCATGTTGTTTACCTTTCCTAGTTTAGTGGGTTATAAAATATAGCCAATAGGTTGTTCTGGATTATGCAGAAAATAATAAATAACATTTTTACTACTTTTGCTTCTTCTTCCCTGATTCTTTTATGGTTGATAGTAAATTACTCATCAATTGGTATCAGAGCCTAGTTACACCATGGACACTAGAGGAAAATCTAACGCTGAGTTCCGCAGCGAGGTCAATGAAGCTTTGGCTAAACACAAATCCAACTTCGATCAGGTGCATGACACTCTACAAACTATACTGACTAAGTTACAAGCCTTGCGCATCCAAGAGTTGAAGAATGAATCCTCCAGAGGTGAACCTGTTTGCTACTGCTGAATCATCAGGTCATAACTCAGGAACCCATCAATCCTCACTTAAACTGAATTTTCCAAAGTTCAGCGGGGAAGATCCAATGAGTTGGATTTACAAATCGGAGCAATACTTTGAATACAACAATGTTTCACCTGTTCAACAAGTGTCGCTTACCTCTTTCCATCTAGAAGGAATAGCCTTACAATGGCATCGATGGATGACTAAATTCCAGGGACCATTAACATGGGAGGAATTAACAAAAGCCATTCTCCTATATTTTAGTCCAACTAATTTTGAAGACCCCCACGAAGCTCTTTCAAGACTTCGACAATCTACCATCATCGCAGCCTATCAAGAAGAATTTGAAAAACTCTCCCATCAAGTCGATGGCCTTCTAGAAACCTTTCTCATAGGTTGTTTGATGTAACCATATTATTCGATAGTTTCACCCACATCTACCTAATGTTTTGTCCATGTTTTATATATAAAATGCCTTGATATTGTTTGTTTTATGTTTTGAAGGCATTTTTGGATGAAAGATGCAAAAAGGAGTAAATTGGAGGTAATTGACATATTTGACGTCCAGTCGATGTTTTGTGCAAAGCGTGAGTTCTAGAGATCGAAATGAAGTGATTCTAGTGGCACTAAAAAGCTAACATCCATACCTTTCTGGAAATGTAATGCAAGAAAAATAAAAGGAGAAAGATCATGGAAATCACATCCTGCAAAGTCAAATCTCGCATTCTGCTAGTGTTGACCTTTGGCCATTCAAAATTTAATATCTGGAGCTATAGAATTCTAATTGATGCAAACTAAATTTGCCTGGATTCTTAATTCAAAGACCTATCCACGCTCCAAATTTCAACCAAAAATGATGTCATATGAGGGAGATATGATTTTCCAAAGATGACAACTGAATTCTGCCAGTAAACAGGTTTCGTGAAGAAACGAGTCCAAATTACATTCCGAAGCATCTAAACCGACATCCAAGTTTTTATATCAGAAATTTAGCTCCTCTAAGTCAGAGTTTGAAGATTTCATACAAGGCTATTTCACCTTTTTAGGAAAAATAGTTATTGAAGTACTTAAATGTAAACTGTCAACTTAAGGAAGGACTATTTTGTAAAATAGAGACTAGGGTTTCTTAGCATATAAAAAGAAAGAGAGAAGGGGCAACAGCTAGCAGAAAAGAGGGAGAGCAGAAGGAGGCAGCAGCCAGCAGAGAATAAACACAAATTCTCTCCTCTACAAACTTAAAAAAATCATGTTCTTTTCATTCTTTAGAAGTAGCTGTTCAATAGTTATGCAAGGCTAAGCTCTTTTCTTGGTTGCAAGGACACAACAAACCTTCAGATTTCAAGAATCGTGAGATTTATTCTTTCTTCTATTTTCAGTTTATATTATGAATGAGTATGATTGTTTTCCTATGCATATTTCCTATGATTGTTGTTGATGATTGCTAAAGCGGACTCTAAGTTATTGTTGTGAACAATCTATTGCTAAGTTTAATATCAAAACCGAAGTTGTGATATATAAACTTGTGAAGCAACTAAGCTTGATAATTTTGGCGGAACTACGTTATTGAACTTAGGGAGAACATTAGAACAAAGTGACATAAGCTGCGGACAACTCGTATGTTAATCTTGATGAAATTATCTAGTTCTTAAAGCTACCATTAAATTGAATCATTAGTGCGAACACTTTGATTGTTTATTAGTTATGATTAGTTATACGGTGGATCCGTTAATTAATCAACGTTAAGAAAAGATAAAATTTCAGAACATAAACTGCAATTTTCATTTCAAGGATCGGTTCTAATTTCCGTTAGTGGATGTGTGCTTGCGACCAAGGTTTGTTTTCTTGATAAGTTTCGATTTTAATTGATTTTGTTTGCTAGTTTAATTGCTGCCATAGTTTAGATAATCACAAACCAAACCCCCCCAATTACATAGCGTACAACATAAAAATCTGACTTGAAACTTCCTCGTGGGATCGACTCCTTGCTTGCTCTATACTATCTTGTGTGTTTTAAGCTAGGGTAATTAATTTGTGCGACCGCGACATCGCAACATTGTTTTATTGCAGGTCCAAGAGATGACATCTACCTAGATGTCAAGATTAAGCATCCAACCACTCTATCTAAAACCATCGGTGTCGCAAGGTTGATTGAAGAGCAAAACCAACTCCAAAAAAAGGTGACACACTCTTACCGGACCCAACCAACTCTAGCCGTAATAAAAAAAAGCGTGAGTACTACTGTATGGGTACTTGGACCTCCACCAAATTTACGACAAAACATGAACCCAACATCAAATGTCAGACGGATTTCCAACCAAGAAGCACGAGAAAAAGGCTTATGTTACTATTGTGATGAGAAGTTCATTCTAGGTCATCGCTGCTAATAAACCCAATTATTCATGATTAGTGATACAAATGATCAAGATTTTGAGGAACAATCTAAGGTACTACAAATGGCAGAGGACCAAAAAGTTATTCCTGAAATTTCCTTCCATGCAATTGCAAGTACAACTCATCCTCAAACCTTTTGGGTGATGGAAAGATTGAGGAGCAAAGAGGTCATGGTATTGATAGCCGGTGGAAGCACACATAACTTGTGCTACCTGGGGTTCCTAATAGAAAATTCCAGGTGACAGTAGTTAACGAGGAGAAAATAGATTGCACAAGGTTGTGCCCATCGCTCACCATTATGATACAAGGACAGATTGTTACAGCAGACTATTTTATTCTTCTAGTAGCAGCGTGTCTAGAGTGTTGAGAGTGCAGTGGCTTGCGACACTAGGTCAGGTGGAGACAGATTATAAAAGACTCACCATGTCTTTCAAAAAAGATGGGAATTTATGCATTTTTTAAGGGTTAAAACAATCAGGACTACAAGTTTTTACAGAGAAGGAGTTTAATACTATGCACGTCTCTAGCCAATTCTTTGTTATAATTCCAGTAGGCTTCATTACCCAACTAAATTCACATCCATCTAAAATAGCCCAACTCTTATCCAACTTCTCTCACGTTTTCAATTCTCCTACATCCTTACCACCTAAACGGTCACATGACCATCAGATTATGTTGCAACCCAACGCCCAACCAATTAGTGTAAGACCTTATAGATATCCATATTATCAAAAGACAGAGATCGAATGAAAGGTGAAAGAGCTATTACATGTCGGGTTTATACGACCTAGCCATAGCCCATTCTCCTCACCGATCTTGTTGCTCAGAAAAGAAAACGGGGATTGGCGTTTCTGCATTGACTATTGGGCTCTGAATGATCTTACCATCAAGGATAAATATCCTATTCCAGTCATCGATGAACTTCTCGACGAATTACATAGAGCAAAATGTTTTTTCAAGCTCAATCTTCGTGCTGGATACCACCAAATCAAAGTACAGGAAGACGACATTCCGAAAATAGCATTTAGGATGCATGAAGGCCACTACGAGTTTGTTGTAATGTTGTTTAGACTTACCAACGCACCTGTAACCTTTCAAGGACTTATGAATGATCTCTTCCGTCCTCATTTATGAAAATTCATTCTTGTCTTCTTTAACGACATCTTGGTGTATTCAAAAATCTTGGGAGGATCATTTGAGCCACCTACACACTATTTTGACAATCTTGTCTACTAACAGTTTATTTGCAAAAGAATCTAAATGCAGGTTTGGGGTTACTTCAATTGATTATTTAGGCCATGTCATATCAGAGCAAGGAGTTTCTGTCGATTCATCCAAAATTGTAGCAGTTCTAGAATGGCCAACTCCAACCACAATTAAAGAAGTCTGAGTATTTTTGGGTTTAGCCGATACTATAGAAAATTTATTCGGAATTTTGGTGCCATTACTGCTTCCCTCAATCTGTTGTTATCAAAAGATGGGTTCAAATGGAACGACATGATAGAAAAGGAGTTCAACGATTTAAAACAAGCATTAACATCCCCTCTTGTTTTGGCTTTACCAGATTTCACACAACCGTTTGTCATTGAGTATGATGCTTGCAGAATTGGAATAAGCGTTGTGCTTTCTCAAAACAATCATCCCATAGCTTTCTTTAGTGAGGCTTTTAAAGGTTCAGCTCTAACTTTCTCAATATATGAAAAGGAGATGTTAGCAATTGTAAAGTCAATTAAAAAATGGAGACCCTATTTGATTGGCAAAACATTCACCGTGCACACTGACTAATAAAGTCTCAAATATTTGTTGGAGCAGCGCATTACTACACCGACTTCGACTCGTTGGCTACCAAAGATTATGAGATATAAATATATTATTAAGTACAAGAAAGTAGTTAGCAACCAGGCGACTGATTCTCTCTCACGGGTAATAGAATTTTAATTTTTGTTAATTTATACTCCACATGTTGATTGGTGGCAGAAGCTTCAAAATGAAGTGGCAAATGATCCATTCTTTATGAACTTGGCTGACATTACATCTCACTGCTGTATTTTTATACCGAGATGGAGTTTGGTTATAAAAGGGTAAGATTTATTTGAGTCTCACTTCCTCTTTGCTTCAGGATATCATTATGTAATGTCATTCTTCTCCTACGGGAGGACATTTTGGATATCATAAGACACTATCCAGAGTCAAACAAAGTTTCTCTTGGCCACAAATATATGAGACTGTCAAAGAATTTTTAAGAAGTTGTGATGTTTGTCAACGGTATAAAATAGATTCCATGGGACCTGTAGGATTACTTCAGCCATTGTCAATTCCTAAAAGGGTATGTTTGACATATCCATGGATTTCATTGAAGGGTTACCACAATCTAGTAGTCATATAGTGGTTATGGTTGTTGTTGATCGTTTGTCTAAATATGTATATTTTATTCCTATGAAACATTCATATATAGCTGCCACGATTGCACAAGCTTTTGTCTCTCACATAGTTCGACAACATAGAATCCTAACTTCCATAGTTAGTGACTGGGACCGAGTATTTATTAGCTTTTTTTGGCGAACCTTGTTTTGGCTTCAAGGGACTAAGTTGTGCATGAGTTCAAGTTACCACCCTCAAACCGACAGACAAACGGAGGTGATTAATCACGTCTTAGAGCAGTACTTGTGATGTTTTGCAGGGGACCAACCACGCAAATGGATTGACTAGATTCCATGGGCAGAATTTAGTTATAACACCTCAGTCCATTTAGCTACCAAAATGACAACTTTTGAAGTAGTGTATGGAGTTCCACCTCTAAATTTATTAATGTACGTTCCAGGAACTTCCAACATACAGGTTATTGATGGATATTTGAGTAATCAAGATGCCATCCTGTGTGAGTTGAGAAAGAATCTCTCATTAGCTCAAGCACGGATGAAATGTCAAGTGGATCAGCGACGCCGTGAGGTCATCTATGAGGTGGGCGACTTTTTATACCTGAAACTACAACCTTACCAACAGACACCGGTGGCATTTCACAGCTTTTTGAAGCTATCACCCTGGTATTTTGGTCTATATCAAATCATAGAAAGAGTTGGACTAATAGCTTATCGATCGGCTTTGCCTTTGAGTTCTTTGATTCACAACGTCTTTCATGTTATCATATTGAGAAAACATGTTAGCCCCATCACCACCATATCTACTCAGCTTCCTTAGTGACTGATGAAGCCATCATTCTTCCTCAACCTGAGACAGTTCTTGATCGTAGAGTCATTCAAAAAGGAAAATATCATCCCAAGGTTGAAGTTCTCATTAAATGGAAGGGCGCCTCAGAAGATGATGCCACTTGGGAAGATGAACGCCACTTAGCTAAGTTCTATCCTGCATTTCCTTGCGAATAAGGAATCTTAGGGGGGAATTGATATGTTTATCAATGTAGATGGGAATGGTACGTGGGTATGTGCATGTAGTGGAACACATACGTGAGGGTGAATGAGGAATGGGTCTTTGTTGGTTACTGATGGTTGCTGGAAACTAGTGTAATGAGATGATATTTACTTATTGTTAGTTTTGTTTGTTAGTGCTTTCCTATCTTTAAGCATGTTATTTACCTTTCCCAGTTTAATAGGCTATAAAATATAGACAATAGGTTGTTCTGGATTATGCAGAAAATAATAAATAACATCCTTCTTATTTTTGCCTCTTCTTTTCTTCTTCCTTGATTGATTCTTTTATGGTTGATAGTAAATTACTCATCAATATATTATTAGAAATATCATTTACATTAATGTCATTGCTTACATATGTTGAACTACAACAACTCTATAAAAAATATTGATGTTTTAATGAGCTTATTAGCTAAGACTTAGGCCAAGTAATTTGAGATTCTTAGTATGAGTTTGAGGGTATTTCTATTTTGGTTAAAAGTTTTATAGATAAAAATGTGGAATATGATGAATAATTGTAACTGATGAAATTATTTGGGTGGTATGTGTCCTTTCATTTTTAGTAGTTAATCATATCAATCTCTTTAAAATTATGAGATATGTCTGCATTTAACATGAGCATTTACCATAAATTAAAGCTCTCTTATATTATTAGACTTATTATTATAAAACATGCTCTAGTTAAGGAGTTATTGATACTTCAAGTGCAAAGTGATGATATAAAACCTTGATAAAAATGTACTTTGAAGTACTAATCAGTATGCTTGAGGCTATCTGGATATTGGTTGTGAGAGCCGAATGTGGTTTGAGTTATTATTGTTGTGTTTACAAGTATTAATATGGGGTAAAATTTTGTACATGTATATAATTAATGAAAAATATAAAGTTGTATTAAATATCACGGGGTGTTACGTAAAAATTTATGTAATAAACCATGAAGGGTTTATATTGAAGGGAGCTAGCAAAACTAAAACAAAATGTTAAATTTTATGATAGATAAAATAATATTAGATAAATCAAAAGCTTTAAAAAGACATAGAAATAAGATAAGGTAAAACATGAAGTTAAAACAATAAACTCTACAAAAGTAAATTGAAATGAAGATGAATTTTATATATATTAAAAAAAACTGGAGAAAACTTCTACTGAAATTGTTGTCACAAAACAGACTAAGGAAATTACAATGAGGAAGGCTAGATTGAAAAGGAAGAGAGAAATGAGAAATAAAAAAAAGAGAAGATGCTGGATTGAAAGTTGTGCTTGTGGGGCCAGAAAACAGAAACTTGTGGTGGCAGATAGTTAGAGAGGAACAAAAAATCCCATAGAATGACTGATTTCAATTTCTTGTTTAATGGGCCATATAATTGGCCCAGCATTGGGTCAGGCCGGGTCTCAAAACGTATTTGGCCCAGCCCAAGTCCTGAACACTTCTCCTGATTGACACAATCCATTCGTTTCGCACGTGGGAGGGACAGCGGAAACAAAACCTAACATTGAAGTCCGAGGAACCTTCTGGGTTGTTTTGTTCTACTTGTTTTATTTTTCTTTCTTGTGTAGAAATCAAAAACACCATCACTTATTTATTTTATATATCTATCGTCTTCTAGACTGAAATTGCATCTGCTAAGTTCTGGACTTCTGCCAATGTCTTCTCCTGCTGAGTTAAGTATCGCTTCCTTTCCCCTTTTGTTTTCAACAATGGAGGAGATGGGGTTTGTCAATCCAGCCTTCTTATCCCTCTTGTTTCTTATTTCTTGATTTTAATTAAATTTCAGGTACTACAAGTCTCTTCCACCTATAAGCAAGGCTTATGGGACCTTGTGCCTGTTTCTCACCACAGCTGTTCAATTTGGACTTCTTTATTTGCCGGATATTGCATTGATGTATAAACCTGTGTTCTCGAGCTTTCAGGTATTAATTTAACCGATTCTGTTTCATGGGTGTCCTTTCTTTTTTTTCTTCCTTCTGTTGAAATGGCTCTAACTCGAACGTTTGTTTGTAGGTATGGAGGCTGATCACAACCTTCTTTTTCCTTGGGAATTTCTCTATCAATTTTGGAATTCGCCTCTTAATGATGTAAGATATAGTTTTCAGACTTGTTGATTTACTTTTTAATTTATTGCTTGTTCTCAAAAGTTTTAATTTCGGTTTGAGAAGCATATGAATACTTTTCTTCCCAGCACTAATGCTTCCCTGTTAACTCTTGCAACTGTACAGAGCAAGATATGGAGTCCAGTTGGAGAAAGGGCCGTTTGAAAGGCGTACAGCGGATTTCTTGTGGATGATGATCTTTGGAGCTCTGTCATTATTGGTGTGTGGTTATCTTCCCTTTTAATTCATTTTCCTTGGATTAGGTCTCTCTGATGGCATGGCCAAGCTCGTCCGAGCTAGAGAACCTTTTAATTCATTTTCCTTGTATTAGGTCTCTGATTTTCCACTTGAAACTCCTAGTCAGATTATTCATGGCATGGCCAAGCTCATCCGAGCTAGAGAAATTTGAAAAGTGACCTTCATCTAGATTTACTATGTACTCCCCTGTTCTTATTTGACTTCCAGTTTCTGTTGCAGGCCCATCTTTGAGAACATGTGAAGCTCATAGTGAGCTATAGCTTCGATGATGATACTTGTTTATATGAATTTGTTCTTGCAAACATCTTCCTGTTGATTGAATGTGTAGAATGCGATCAATCCTTCTGTTAACTTTGGCATGATCTTTCTCTTGGATTCTAGGTACTTTCTGCGATCCCCATTTTTTGGAGCCCTTTCTTGGGGATATCACTTGTGTTCATGCTTCTCTATGTTTGGAGTAGAGAATTTCCAAATGCCCAAATCAACATATATGGGCTTGTAACTCTTAAGGTACGTCAAGTGGTATTCAGTTGCAAATTTTCATGGTGAAATGGTTTCTTGCATCTGCTGTGTGGAGAATTTGTGGTCAAGTTCTTTCATATCTGATGCGAATGTTCATTTTTTCTTCAGGCCTTCTATCTGCCATGGGCGATGCTTGCTTTGGATGTTATTTTCGGTGCACCTCTTATGCCAGATCTCCTGGGAATTATAGCAGGGCATTTATATTACTTCTTGACTGTGTTGCATCCTCTTGCAACTGGAAACATCTTATTAAGAACCCCCAGATGGGTGTATCCTTATGTTGCTTAGTTCCTCGAAGAGAGAAGCTTATTTAGTTGTTTGCATTATTAATCAGCATGTGCTCAATGCGGAACCATCTCTCTTATACATTTCTCTCCCTCTTTACACAAATGTCATAAACTTTCCTAATTCTTTTTACATGTTTTGTTAGGAGATCACTGCAGGCATCCAGTAACACATTGGAATTCTGATTCATTGCGTAGCTTTTTCTTTGCATGGACTTCTAACTTGCTCAGCATTTTGCAATCTTCTCTTGTATCACATTATTGCCTAAGCTGGGACATACATTGTCGACCAACTGTTTAGCTCGATTAATCTGCAATTGATTTTTAACTGAGTTTGCTTTTATGATAGTTTCCTGCCACTGCAATTTTTATGATAGTTTCCTGCCACTGCAATTTCCTGAACTGTTAACAGAAATAAGCTGGTTGCAAGGTGGAGAATAGGAGCCCCAACCCCAATGTACAATAGTGCACAGCCTGACAGAACTACTCAAGCGGCTGACGGCACTACAAGTGCTGCTTTCAGAGGGAGATCTTATCGTCTAAATGATTAGTTGTGGTTCTGTCACCTGTTCCTGGTACATTCCATTTTCCTGTTGTTCAGAAGACACCACTAACAGAGGGAGCGAAATATTAGATGCAAGTCTATCAGGAGTGATTTTGTGAAGGGGTCCTGACGGCTAAACCATTTTGTTCTTGTTTCATCTGCTGCTCAACCATTTTAAGAGCTTATTTGTCGAAGGAGCAGTTAATGTCATTTTCTTCCAGCTTATTTGTCTTTTCATCCATTCTAGATGTAGCTGGATACTCGCATCTTAGAATGACATGCTATGAACTTGTTTCAATTACTCCATTTATTTTGTATTTGTTTTTTAAACCCTTTTGCTCAATTTGAATCGTTTTACAAAAATCATATTTGGTTAAAATTAAATTTTGAATTAGATATGATAATGTTGTTACAAAAGTGGGTAAATGTTGTACTTGAAACAAAAGTTAATTTAGAATTATAACTTGAAATTAAACAGCAAGTTCTCTTGATACAAGATGGGCAAAGTCCCCAAAAACCAAGTAAGAAATATAATTCTGCAACAATATTGAAAAAAATAAAAGTAAAAAATCAAATTACAGTACGTCATGCCTTCTTAATTGAATAAGTTCTATGCTCGGAACTCCGAGAATGTTTGAACGGCTAGCCTAAAAACACATTTGTGGTGGTTAAGGTTAAAAATAGAAATTAAACAAGATAATTATATATAAATGCAAATTACTAGATACATGGTGATTTGTCTCAACATCTCCTTTAATCTAGCATGGGTTTTATTCACTGAAATCAATAGAAAGAAAAATACAAAGTTTTAATTATATTATTGATGAGTAAACATTTTTTTGTTATAGATTTTTATAAATGAAAAAAAAATTTAAAAAACAAAATAGATTTGACAAACATGCCATATCAAAAAACTTGAACTTGGTAATTAGTCAAGCCTAATATAACATGAGCTTGACAAACATGTCAAATTCAAAGGATTTGGACTCGGTAGCTATCCAAACCCAAGGTAACACGGATCTAGCAAGCATGTCAGACGTAAAATATTTGGAATCAACCATTATCAAATTATAAAGTTATATGTTTGATCCTAGACAATCCCCTAAAATAAAAGTATTGAAAGCATGATAAACTGTCATGTCTCTCCATCTAGAATAATAATTCATATTAATGTAATGATTTCTCTATACTCATAAGTGTACACAAGGTCTCTTAAGGGACTTACTATACTTATTATTTCATTAATAATATGTAAGAGATATTTGTCTCTTATTAATGTCGCTGAAAGCAGAGGACTTTCCAGTCCTTTCTTTATCTGAATATGACAAGATTCAAATGATATAAATACCACCTGAACCATCTAGGTAAGGGTTTAGAACTTTTTATCTCTTTAAGATAAACTTATATAGATTTCAGAGCATTAACCAACTTAAAATTCAAGAACAAACATCTCTGGTCCTTGAATTTAAGGCTCTTTTAATTATTTATTGCCTTTTCTCATAAATATACTGACTTTATCATTTGAGGGTCTTTAAGCCCCTTGATTGAGACTGTTTTTATAGGTACCCAAACTCTTACCATAAGTATGGAATTCCTTAGATTAAAGAGAAGAAATCCAAGCACCTGAATATATTGATTAACCATTGTCTCAAACACTAAATAACTTATTATTTACATATCTTGGATTTTGGGACATCATTAGTGGCGCCGTTCGTGGGAAAATTTTTCAAAAGTTATAAACAACTTTATTGTTTTATTTTCCCTCTAATTATCATCATTAATGACAGATAATCAGGACACTTCTAGAATATAACTAGTTATTGATCTTCTTGCCACAACAGATACTTAGCTTCACATAACCAATCTTTCAACAACTTATGGAACAAATATAGCTTTTCACCCAAACAATGTTGGGAAATCAACAAGTGAGAGAAAATATACCTCAACGAATCTTAGCTCCTTCTCAGTAAGTTGTTGTATCTCTCCACTCACCTCTATGGTAACAAGCCCCACCTAATGTTCGTAGACGATTATACTATCTAGAAGAATGAAGATAAAATGATTTAATAGAGGGTCTTTAACCTCAGGGGTCATCAAGCCATTCCAAGGAGCATACACGCTTTTATAATGCTCAGGCATGGAATGGTTTTTCTATGCATCCATCTAGGCAACATAAGAAAAAGGTTATCCATCTATCATATCTTCCTACACTAGAGATTTTAAGTTCACCCAAACTCGATAAACAGAGGAGTGGCAAACAACTAGAAGAAGGATTCATCTATGAGGATATTTATGCTCCTCATCAGATCAAATATTCTCTTCTATCAAGATGTGTGATGAACACTTGCATATCTAGAGATTACATCACCATCAAAATGACCTCAGATAACTATGTGGGCTTATAAATCCCAGGAAACATGTATAAAATATATGTAACAGTCTGAAGCTAATCATTCAGAATAGTCATGTCATGTGCAAGATCCTCTCTACAACCTTTAAAGGTTCAATAAGAACATAGTAGAACAACCTGGAACCAGGATCAATTATCAGTTTTAGTGAATATGCTAAACTGGTGGCATGTTTTAGTACAAGTATTCCATCTAAAAAGAGTTCCATTGAACTGTTTGAAATCACTTAAGTGAAGGATAAATCAATAAGGGCACCTTAAGAGATTCAATGAGAAAATGCTTAAGGTTCAAGACTTAATCAAATCGGTAGCTTCATAAACCCTTATCAGTGGAGTGAGGGAGAAAACCTTGGGGTGAGAGTTATACACCTTACCAAATAGAAGGTTACTAAAAGTGAAGCAAACTATGGAGAGCCACATTCGGGTAGAAAAGGTAAATACGCTGAATCCTTGTCCTTTTTATTTTATTAGGGACAAACAACCATAAGGGTCCCCCAAACAAGGTCACTAGCCCAAGTGGGACTGCTATTATAGAAGAGACAATAATCTCAAGAGAAGTCAGAAGAAACCACTTAGGGAACATTTAAGTTATCTTAAAGCACATGCTTCTCCATTGAACACCTCCCTCACTAAAGCCTTGCAGTCATCCAAGGTAAAAAGTTTGTCTAATATCCTTTACCTATGAAATCTCCTCTCAGTACACATACATCTAAAACGTAATGCTTTTTTCACAAAGACAAATAGACATGACAATAAGGACTGTTATGTCTTGAAGAAGGAAATTGCAAGGCTTATAGCTAAGGGCTACATTTGTTAGTTTCTAAAGAAGGATTTTCTCCTTGATCAGAATATAGAAGAATTTGATTAATCTTCTACATCTTTACCTGAGATCAACGTAATTTTAAGGGGAACCTTTACAAAGGGGTTCTAACAATGGAAAAAGGAAGTATAGGAAACAAGTCCTCACCACTACTAGATTGCTAGTTCAATGGCATGAGCAAATAGTTTTTACTCTTGAAAATGGAGAAGGAGTGACTTTTCTACATGAGGATGCTCTCATCATTTATAGTTATCTCTAATCATAGAGTACATGATGTCAATGTAGTTAACATCCTCTTCGCAAAAGTTATGATCCAAATAGGAATCCCCTCTTTAAAATTGACACTGGTAAAAAAATCCCCTTATTAGGATAGAAGGTTCGGGCATACCGGTGAAAGATGCTTTAGAGTTACCCATTGTAATGTGCACCCCTCTGAAATGTGTTTCACTCCAACAAAGTTTTATAGTGATTGATATGGCATTGGCTTATAATGCCATTCTAGGAAGACCATATCTACATTAAATCAATGTTGTTATATGTACCCGACACTTAACATTGAAGTTCTCAACTCAAAAGGGAATAACCACATTGCAGGGGGATCAGATAACCTCAAGAAAATGTCCCACTATTTTTTTTAAGGGAAAGAAAGTGTTGGTATAAAACCAACAAGGGTCCTTGAAGGAAAGAGTAGAAATCATAACTTAGGCTGCTAAAAAATCAAAGGATGTTTGTTTAGGGGAAGATAAACAAGTTGTTATGAAAGTGGGATCCACCTTAACACTAACACAATAACAATCATTAACGGAGCTCTTACATATTCAAAAGTTGAATTTCACAACAAATGCATTAAAGATGCTAGACATCAGTCCAAAGATAACTTACCTACCAGTTAAGGGTAAACCTAGCTGTACATTCGATCCGTAAAAAAAAGGAATTTTAAGGGAGAAAGACAGAAGGCTATAACTCAAGAAGTGGACAAACTTCAGGTCACTGGTTTCATCATGGAAGTGTTGTACTCGACCTAGTTGGTAAATGTATTTATGGTAAGAAAGAGTAATGGCAAGCAGCGGATGTGTGTAGACTTCATTGATTTGAACACAACCTGCCTAAAAGATAGTTATCCACTCCCAATAATTAACTGTCTAGTAGATGCACAAGAAAAGAAGATATGGTTTACTTAACCAAAGAAATCTTATATGATGTCAAATTGCTCTCTTCTTGTGAAAAATTAGAAATTCCTAAGTTAGAGAATACTGGAAAAAGGGTTTAGCAAAAGTAAAAGAACGGGGGAAAATAAGAATGAAAGACAAATGACACCTCATCTATAACCATAGGATGAGCCAAAATCTTGCAATTTTTATTGCATGTCGTAGAGTGGTCTTCCTAAAATTGTTTTTTGCTTTATTTTCCCTAGAAAATCTTTTTAGATCAACAACGTCTAAACGCTTCTCCCTAAAGAAAGACAAGACATGTACTGACTAATTATCTCTCTAAAAATCTCTTAAGCCTCCAATGTAAGATTACACATTAAATGCTTAAGGGGGGGCAATTGATGAGTCAACATTTTTTGTTATAGATTTTTATAAATGAAAAAAATCTTAAAATACAAAATGAGTTTAGCAAATATGTCAAACCTAAAGAACTTGGTCTCGATAGTTAGCCAAGTCCAAAGTAGTATAGGTCTATCAAGTATGTCAAACCTAAATGACTTAAGCTTGGAAGTCAGCCAAGCCCAAGGTAGCGTGCTTGTTAGACCCAAAGTACTTGGACTTGACTGACTTCCAAGCCTAATGTAATGTAGGTCTGGAAAGCATACCAGACCCAAGGCACTTGGGCTTAGCAGTCAACCAAGCCCAAGGTAACGTGAGTTTGGCAAACATGCTAGACCTAAAGCATTTGGATTCAACTATTACCAAGTTCTAAGACTATATGTTTGATCCTAGGCAATCCCCTAAAATAAAAGTATTAATGGCATGACAAATTATCATGCCTCTCCATCTAGAATAATTATTTATATTGATGTAATGATTTTCCTATACTCATGTGTATACAAGGCCTCTTAAGGGACCTATCATAATTACTATCTCATTAATGATATGTAAGATATATTTGTTTCTCATTAATATCACCGAAAGCGGAGGAATTTCCAGTCCTTCCCTTCTTTGAAAACAACAAAGTTCAAAGGGTATAAATACCCCCTGATCCATTAAGGTAAACGTTTAGAACTTTTTATCTCTTAAGATAAACTCATATAGATTTCAGAGCAATAATCAACTTAAAACTCAATAATAAACATCTTTGTTCCTTGAATTTAAAACTCTTTTAAGTCATTTATTGTTTTCCTCATAAATATACCGACTTTATCATTAGAGAGTCCTTAATTTCTCCTGATTGAGATTGTTTTTGCAAATATTCAAGCTCTTACCATAAGCTTAAAATTCCTAGACTAAAAAGAAGAAATCCAAGTACCTAAATATCTTGATTAGTCTTGGATTTTGAGACATCATCAATTACCATATGTTGTTAGTTGCTAAAGGTGAGCAAAATTAAATATGAGAAAAAAAATCATGAATGCAAGTGAGAGTCTTGTTTGTAAAATATATATACTCACACTACCTACTCTTTGTTGTACAATTTAGTTAAACATACCTGAGTTTAATTCTAAACCTATAACTAAGAAACAAGTTTAGTTTGATTAAGATTTTAATTTTATTGGATGACAACGTGATTGATGTCTTTTTTGTTGAAAAATTGATGTGTATTAATAGAATATGAATTCAAGCAAAACTTTATGTTTTATGAGATTATAACGGTTGGAGCATAAATTTGCCTCTCTAAATTTTATATGTTGAATAATAGCATTAATTTTTATTGCTTTTAAAATTGTTTTCTTTAAAATCCACAATAAACAATAGTGTTGATAGTTGAAATTTAGTAATATAATTAAGTGAGTAATTATTAAATTAATTATTTGATATTATAAAAAATAGAATATAGGGAGAAGTTAGCCATGATTGTACCCCTTAACGGATAGTTTGTCCCCAGGTCACTTCTCATGCTATGTTGTGAATTGAGTAAAAAAAAATTTGAACATAAAAAAAAAAATTCAAATCATGAGGAAATCTATGCTATTATCATTAAACTTGGTCATCGAGTTAAACTTAAAAATTATGTCTTTTGAAACTTATCATCCTAACTAAAATGCATAATAATTGCATAGATGATTGGTTAAATCCTACTCTTATTTTTAATGGATTATGTTCCTATGAAATTTTTTTTAATGTATTCTATATATAAATACAACCTTTATTAAGATTTAAAGCTTTTCATCTATTTTTTTTAGTTAAGAGATCATATGTCAGCTATCCAAGCATTTAACCAAGAAAAATGAGTTAATGACTTGCTTGCTCTTGTATTCTTATTTTTTATGGAATTTCTCCATGTAAAAGGTCTTTTGTGGATTTTATCCAACTATTATGCATTTTGTTAATGTTTCTTTTCTTGTATCTAATTCTGTTAAATAATATGAAAGTTGTAAAATATTTTTTTACATTGACTAATAAGATCATTATTTCAAAAATAAAACTACATTTATAAAAATAAAAACAATAAAAAATAGAAACTTATATATAAAAAAAATGTAAAAACATTGAAATTAAAAGGATATAATGTAATAAAAAAGAAAAAAGAAATACCAAACTAATAAACCCATGTGTATTTATAAAAAGAAATAACTCATATTTGTTTTTATTTTCTAGTAAAACTAAATTATCTCCAAAAACTAAATTAACCATAAAAGACTAAGTTTATCATTAATAATTTTATTGATAATAATTTTTTATTAGATTATATATTTTTATTGTTATTCCAAAGGAAAGAAATCAAAGGAAAATAAAATAAAATAAAAGAGTCCAGGTGTGCGGATCCAAAGGCAACTTGGACAACAATTTATTCAGGTCAACCTACCAAACCCGTGGCCCGAGTCTTAAACTCCACATGTTACTTGTCCCATTAAGTATAGCATGACAATCATAATTTTTCTCACAATACATAAATACAACCCTAAAACCTTTAGGATCACCATTACATTTTTTTAAAGTGATCCTAAATTTAGGATGTTTTTCTTTTATTAGATCTAGAAGGTGGATAATTGTTACCTTTAATATTGCTATTTGTATTGGGTTAGTTCACTATCATGGATCAAACTTGAAAATAGACATGACTGACCCCTTCTTCTTCATTTTTTATTATTTATTTATTTTTTTGGTATCAAAACCAAATTTGAACCTATAAACCTTTTAAATTATAAAATTAAAATCAACAATTAATTAAATTTTTTTTAAAAACAAACACACCCCATTTCTTTTTTTGATCAAATGTAAGTATTGTATAGATTAAAAAGTTGCAAGACAAGCTTGCGAAACAAGCTAGAAACCAACAGTACATATGGACATAGATATCCAGGCAAGGAAAAACAGAATAGCCTGGGGGAACAGCCTCCCACCAAGCACAAGAGAAAAACAGCCTAAACAAACAGACCTTCAGTTATAATCGAAGGAAACAAAAGCAATTACAAGACAATTACAATTACACAAGTTAGCAGCACAGAATAACAGCCAGCCATCAATAGCAAGAGCCCATAAACCGACATGGGGCCCCATCAGCAAAGTGGAGCACGTGAAAATGCATGGGCCATGCATTAGCAGAGTGGCAATTCACAAAAAGGGCTCCTTCAGCAAGAACAAAACAACACCACACATCACCCAGTAAAAATATTCCACATGTCTTGTTAGGGGAGTAGATCCCTGATGTTCAGCGAAAGATGATTAACCATTTTTAATAGAAGAGGAAGTCCTTCCACTGCGACTCAACTGTTTTTGGTTTCGGTTGCGAACCCGACTCTTGACCGACACCTCCACAATAGGAGTAGGCACAGGGTTGTTAGCCATGTTCCCAACATCAGTAGCAATAGCCAAAGGGTTTGGTGGAGAGGGATTGTGTCCTTCACCAGCCCAGGCTGTCAGAACTATTGGTTTAGTAGAAGAAGGAGGAGAATCTCGAGGTTCTTCAGCACATGAGTTTGCCACCAATAGAGGAGTACCAGAGGAGGGTGGTCCTGGGCAAACAGGGGAAGTAGGAGTTACAAGGGAGCTGGCGACAGACCCAAGCTCAGCGACTGCTACTGCCTTCCCCTTATCATGCTTACTAGATTTTCGTTGAGAGACCGTTGTAACCCAGTTATTAGTATCTACAGGATCAACCGAAGACCCAACAACCCCTTGAGTAGCTGGTATGTCCTAGTCTTTAGACCGGTCTTGCAACTGAGGCAGAGGAGGAGGGGACTGTAGAGGAGGACCAGGACCCAATCGACCAAAAACATTCCCTTGAGCTTCTTGAACTGCCGGAGCCAGGGAAGTGGTGACAATAGCAGTAGCTTTGGGGCAGAGAAGGTGAGTATGACCAAGAACATGGCAGAGATGACAATACTTGGGCAGAGTTTCATAAACCACTTGTTGGTGCAGGGCAGGGCCTTCAGGCAGTGTGATCTGAACAGAGTGTTGGAGTTCCTCAGAAAGATCAACTTCCACCAGAACCAGAGCATAAGACATCCGGGAAAGCATTGAGGTAGGGTGGTCACACTGAATAGGCTTTCCAAGGACACTTGCTTTCTTGGATAAACAAATAGGTGACCAGCAGCATAGTGGGAGATTGGGAAATTTTACCCAAACAGGGACCCTTGACATTTGTTCACTGGAAAAATAAAAAAATTACGTCATAGGCCACAGGATGAGAGGCCGACCATAAACAAGGTAAGGTCCGCCACTAAGAATCGCAAGTTTGGCTTCCTCTGTTTTTAATCGATACACCAGCCACCTAGAGTCATGGATAGTAAGGATTGCTTCACATTTCCAAACACTGGAAATGATATTATTTAGGGCTCCATAGCCAGGGCGTTTTCCAGAAACATAGCCCATAACACAATATTTCCAAACATCAAAAGCAAGTTGAATGTCCTCAGAAGAGATGGCATAAGTTTTGGATAAATGATT
The DNA here is from genome assembly GCF_951802175.1 of Populus nigra. Lineage (NCBI taxonomy): Eukaryota > Viridiplantae > Streptophyta > Magnoliopsida > Malpighiales > Salicaceae > Populus > Populus nigra. The sequence goes on from NC_084854.1 coordinate 13,489,481, forward strand.
AAGAGAGAAGTTTTGCAGCCTGGTATAAGAAATAATAGATCTATTGGAGAAAAGGTCACGCCATTTATTACTACCAGGAGCAGAAAGAGGTGTACCTGCGACCTCAGAGGGTGAAGACTCACAATATCCAGGAGGTAGGGAAGAAGGCGTCTTAAGCTTCTCCAGAGGGGGAGAAGGAATCTTCTCAGCAGGAGGTAGAGAAAGAGGGGTGGACTGAGCACCTGCTATGTTGGATGTTGGAGACACACAACAGATAGAAGGGAGGGAAGAAGACATCATAGTCTTCTGCAGAGGGGGGGATATAGACCCCACAGCAGGAGGCAGAGGAGGAGGGGTTGACTGGGCAACAGCCGGGAAAGCAATAGGGGTTGACTGGCCACCAGCAGGAGAAGCCCCAACCACCGGAGGGGTGAAGAATGTAGAGGCCCCAACATAGTCCTCCACAGGGGAATTGAAATCCACCTCTTCGTCTTCCAGATCATCATCGCTATACCAATCTTCCACAAAAATATGGTTGATACTGGGATCACCATGATATGGATGTGCAGGACCATGTGGGGAGGAGAGCTCATGGAGGGCAGGTCGAGAGCAAACAGTGGTAGATGCAACAGGCGGGCGCTGTTTTGAATTTGAATTTGAGGTTACTGTAGCATGAATAGTAGGAGGCAGGGCTGTTAAAGCTAAGACAGCAGAATCATTAAGCTGGAAATTATCCAGCAACTTTTGGTGTTTCAAATGAGATCTATGGGACCCAGCCTTCTTCTTTTTGTTACCCATAGCCAGGAGAAAGCCAGGATTCAATCAAGCAAAAGCATGAAGAGAGTGAACAGTGACAGAAAATGCTTCACACGGAGGAGAGCATCTCTCTCTACTTTCTCACACTAGCGCCAACACTACTAAGAGCTAAACACACCCTATTTCTTATAAGAGAACTGAGGGCCTTTGTAAGAGAACAAAGAGAATAGAGAGGGAGAGAGATGAGAGAAATAAGCCAAGGACTCACGACAACTATTAAGAGAAAGGAGAATAAACATTACAATTAGTAGTTAGTAAGGTAATTAAAAAATTAAAAAATTTCAAAAAAGATTAAGAAAAACCCTAACTACTAATTACAATCCAAATTAGGAGAAATTAAAAGGGAAAATCAAAGATTACATTCATTAGATGCTATGGCTTATCGATGGATTAGGTCTTCGATCACAAGAGAGAATTAGAGAGAGAGGACATGAGAATTAGAGAGAGGACAAGCAGGTGCGACTGCTTTAAAAAAAGAACAAAAAATAAAGGCTTACAATTGATGGATTTAAGGTAATCTTTTAAGTTTTAATAGGGGAGAATAAGAGAGAGATAACATGGGGAGGTGCATTTGTAGTCAAAGGAAAAAGGGAAAAATGTTTTAAGGTTAGGTTAAGTTTCTATTTCTATCCTTTTTTTCTAGTTGGTTCAAACTCGGTTGAACCAGTTTGGTCCGGTTCACACGGTTTTAGCTTTCTAAAACAAAACTTGAGCTGGATCGAGTGACTTCTTTTAGTTTTTAAATCGGTTTCTTCAATTTTTCTCTTAATTTGATGTTTTTAGTTAATTTTTTTGGTGATTTTAATGGTTTTTTTAGTTAATTGATTTTTTTAATATTTATAATAGACGTTTTTCACTCCTCTCTCTCTTTTAGTTTTACTTCTTGTTTTAAATGACAGTAGATATAATTTCTGGCATATCTAGTTCTTATACTCTCTATCCAGAAAACTTTAAAACTGTAAAATCTCATCCCATGTAATTTGGACCTTTTCTTCTTTGTTTCTCATAATGGTAATCGGCTTTCACCATTAAATTTTTGTGCAACTTCTCCTCACATCACCATCAAAGATAAGAGCTCTCTTACAAATGAAATTTCTTGTGTTCACTGGTTTCAAGTTTATTCGTTAACTTGGTTTTCTCTCTCTTTATGTTTTTTTTATAGGGGTGTTTGTTACAGTGAAAGATGTGGGAGGTAAATACAAAGGTAAAAGGAATGCAAAAAAGAAATGGTTTCACTTGGAGTTATGAAGTGGAAAAGAGATCAAGTTAACCATGCTCTAACATCAAGGTATCTAGAGAAGGTATAGAAGATTGTGAATGTGAACTTAAATCTAGGTAGGGGCGGAATGAAGAGAGGGGCAAGTAGGGGCCTGAGCCCCGACAATACATTTTTTTATTTGGTAATTAAATGTAAAGAGCTGTAATATTTTTTAAAGAGGCGGGCCCTTCTTACAGTAAATATATTTGCTATCCTTTACTTAACTCTTGAATTCCTTTGACTTTGCTCTTGATTTTATGGTATCTACGTGGAAAGAAAAAAAAAATATAAAGTCATTAATGTGTTTTGCTACCTTTTCTCTTTAGCCCTAATATAAATGCATACATCGGTGCAGCTAGTCAAAAACAAAAATAAAGATACAAATCACAAGCAGAATTTTCCTGCGGAAAGATTGAGGCAGAGTACCGATTAATTCATCTTTCATTAAACAAAACCAGGTAATTGGGTATCGATAACTCAAATTTAAAATATATTTTTATTTTGTTTTGAGATGTTTATTAAGAATTTGATGAGGTTTTTTTTTAAATATAATTTTACTAATTTTGCTCCTTTTTTTCAGATTTGCTAGTTCTAACAATTATTTTTTTGAATTCTTGTTATAGTGATTTTTTTTCTAATTAATTAGATATATTTTATTGGTTTGTTTTGATTATGCTTGGATTTTTTTATGTTTTATTTTTAGCAGAGCCACTAAAATTATCAATTTGTTCTCATGATATATATTTTGATTTTAGGTTGAACCATGAAAAAAATAAGAAGAATTGATTCTTTTTTTTGAAAAAAAAGGAAAAATTTTGATAGCTCACAACCTAGTGAACCAACTCCAATGTGTAATGTTGAAGTTATGGTTGAGCAGCCTCAATGTGCTTCAGTTTAACCTGAGTTGATTAGTGAGCAGTCTTTTATTAGAATTGACTTTACTCATTTAATTAGAGATCCAAGCAATCGTCCTTAAATTTGGGAATACTCGGTTAATCAACAAGATGAAATTCGAAGGGCATACATTAATTTGGGGCCATATCAACCTTTGATGTCTGAATATTCGCTGACTAGTAAAAAACATCCTTGTCGATTTCAATCGCATTAGTTCAAAAGTTATCAGTGGCTTGAATATTAAGAGAAAATTACTGCATTTTATTTCCCTTGCTATTTATTTCCAAGTAAACCATCTAGAAAGCTAGGATCAGACACATTTACTGTAAAGGATTTAATTATTGAAAGAAAGTTAATGATGAGGAACGATGTGCTTTTTTTGACTCATATGGGAAAAGGTCCAAATTCAGTTCATAGATTTGCTACCAGGTGCTTGGAAAATTTGAAAAACCAGTCATGTCATATTGAGAAGGTAGTTAAGAGGCAAACTACTCAATAAATTCTAAATAATCGATTGCGTATTAAAGCTTCAATAGATATTATTCGTTGGCTCATATTTCAAGCATATGTTTTTAAAGGGCATGATGAACGTCCATAATAAAAAACCAAGGTAATTTCTTGAAATGATGGAACTTTTAGCATCATACAATGAACAAGTAGATGCTCTTGTTTTGGGTAATGCTCTACAAAATGCTAAATACACCTCACATCAAATTCAAAAAGAAATTTTGCATGTCTCTGTTAGAAATATTCAGTCTTTAATTTGTCATGAAATTGGTAATGCAAGATTTTGTTTAATTGTTGATGAAGCTCGAGATGAATCTAGAAGAGAGCAAATGACCCTTGTTATTAGATTTATTGATAGCAATGGATTTATATGAGAACGATTTTTGGATATAGTTTATGTCAAGATACAACTGCTTTAACTCTTAAGGAAAAGATTTTCTTTGTTTTATCTCATCACAATCTTGATGTTCAAAATATTAGGGGCCAAGGGTATAATGATGCTAGTAATATGTGTGGAGATTGGAATGGTTTGCAAGCTTTATTCATTAATGATTGCCTTTATGCATATTATGTACATTGCTTGGCTTATCAATTACAATTGGCTCTTATTGCTGCAGCTATCTGATGTTCACACTTTCTTTCATAATTTGATTTTTATTATTAACATCGTTAGTGCTTCTTGTAAGCGTAATGATGGATTATAGGCTTTTCAAGCAGCTACAATTGAACATTTAGTTGATATTGGTGAGATTGAAATGAGTAAAAGAGTTAATCAAGTATGTGATTTGCAACGACCTGGAGATAACAGATGGAATTCGACTTCAAATTAATTTGCAGTTTGATAAAAATGTATGGGGCAACTTGCTTGGTTCTTGAAAACATTGCTTTAGATGGATCTATTTATTCTTAACGTGGTGATGCGTCTTTTTCATTTAAGTTGCTAATGTCATTTGATACCGCATTCATCTTACATATAATGAAGAATGTAATGGGAATTACTGATGTGCTTTGCCAAGCCCTACAACAAAAATCTCAAGACATTTTAAATGCTATGCATTTGGTGACTATCACAAAGACTTTAATTCAGAAGTTAAGAGATGATGGTTGGGAAATTCTTTTAGAAGAAGTGACATCATTTTGTAAGCATCAAGACATTGAAGTTCCTGATATGGATGCTTGCTTTTCTAGTATGGGACAATCTTGCTGTAAACAAAAATTAGTAATAGTTGAAAATCACTACCAAGTTGATATATTTATAGCTATTATTAATCAACAATTGCAAAAGCTAAATAATAGATTCAATGAGTAGGTGATCGAGCTTCTTAAGTTGAGCACAACTTGAGATCCTAGAAATAGCTATACATTATTCAATGTTGAAGATATATGTTTACTTGTTGACACGCTCTATCTTAAAGATTTTTCTGACCAAGAAAAAAATCATTTGAGACTTCAGTTGCAGCATTATGAGCTTGATGTACCCAATTATCCAAAGTTAAAGAACATGTCATCGATTGCTGATTTATGTCAAGGATTGGTTTAGACAGAAAGATCAACAATTTATCCACTAGTTGATAGGTTGATTCGGTTTATTTTGACTCTTCATGTTTCAACAGCAACTACTAAACGAGCTTTTTCAGTGATGAAGATTGTTAAAACAAGACTTCGCAATCGGATGGAGGATGATTTTCTTGCAAATTATTTGATTGTCTATATAGAAAAAGAAATTGCTGAAAGATTCATAATTGATATGATAATCGATGATTTCTATTCTATGAAAGAGCGACGAGCACAATTAAAAGAAATATGTAAGAATTATTTTTTATTATTTTTTACTTTATTTCAAAGTTTATCAAACATAAATAATGCTTCGCTTTAGCTAATGTTTCTTATATACTTTGTATGTTTATATTTGATAGGTATAAAGACTAACAACATTAAAGTGATGGATACATCATGAAGATAAAATTAACTTCGTTGTTTTGATTCAATTTGGTATTGCTCTAAACCTTATACCTTATACAAATATCATTATATGTTTATAATAAGTTATTTGAATAAAGCTAATTCATGCAGGTTTTTTTTACAACTCATGTACAATAAATTAAAACAAATATTATATCTTCTTATATTATTTTTAGCCATTCCTAACAAATAATCCTAGCTCCGTCCCTGAATCTAAGTACAAATTAACAAAAGAAGTAAAAGTTGTGTGACTTGACGAATGTGAAGATAACCCGGTGGTTTTGATATGGGGTTGACTAGGTCATGGGTTGACCCGTGTTTTTTAATGAATTTTACTGAGTCACTCCTTTTTTTCTTTTTCTTTAACTTGGATTAATCTAACCTCAAGTTAACTTAACTGAATCCCGAATCAACCCCTCCAAATTAATTCAAGTTTATAACTAAGCATATATCATCTTTTCTTTTCTTAGTTAATAAATTTTGTGATTATAAAATATGTATACATAACGTTCATAATTTTTTGTGTTGTCTTAGGCTATGTTTGTTTCTCGGAATTCACTTTTCGGGAAATCACTTTTCAAACTTTCTTGTGTTTGTTTGATATTAGGAAAGTTGGTCAACGAAAAACACTTTTCAGTTAAAGGAAAATTTAGCTTGGTTTCTAGGAAAGTGTTTTCCTGGAAAATTTGGGTGGAAAACACTTTCCGGAAGTTGTGAAAAATTTAGAAATGTTATATTATTTGCTGATTATATCAAATTTGGTCCTCAAACTTTTAATTGCTATGTACATATATATTGTTTTGAATATTTATATTTCAATTTCATCTCTTAAAATTTAATTTTTATATTAACTTTGGCCCTCATTTTTATAATTGTTATTTGCTTTTTTCTTATTATTTTTTTATTGAAATTTTTTATCTATCAAATTTGGTCCTCATTCTTTTGATTGTTATTTATTTTTTTTGAAATAATTTATGAAATGTTAATTATTATTATTTTAATTTTTTTATCTTTTATTTTTTAGATTTGATCTCTATTATTTTGATTATTATTTGTTTTATTTGAGATAAATTTATGAAATTATATTTTTTTTCAATTTCATTCTCATTCAACTTTTTAATTTGTAAGATTTGTTTCTTATTATTTTAATAAATTTGAGAAAAATAAAATATTAATAAGTTATTTTCCAGTTCATTTTTCATAACATAACGAAACACTGAAAAATATTTTTTAACTTATTTTCTATTACACTACCAAATATCAGAAAATAATTTATTTTTCTAAAATTTATCTTTTTAAAATTCAATTTTTTTTTAAAAAATATTTTCTAATAAACAAAACGTGCTTAAAACTTTAAAATTAGTCAGAGATAGTACCCGCAGCATATAGCTCAGCGCGGACCAATAACCAGTCATATCTAGGCAAATTAAACATTAGCATATTTTGTTTTTGGTGTAAATGCCCGAGCAAAACATTATTCACAATTGATAACCAACAAGTTGCTCGATCATATCCAATCTAGTTTTTCCTTGAAGAATGACTAAATCCCAGCCGCTGCTTTCCCTTTTGCTCTTCATCTTCATCTCGGGAACCATTTCCCAATCAATCATTCAACTCTCCAGAGACCACGACGTTTACTGCAACAGCTGGAGGTTCTCTGTGGAAACAAACGACGTTGGGTACTGGGATCATGTGCCTTCCAGATGCGTGTCCTACGTGCAAGACTACATGACAGGGGATGGGTACCGCTCCGACAGTGAGGTTGCTGCCTCCTACGCGCTTGGCTTCGCTAAGACGGTAGAGATTGCGGGCGATGGGAAGGATGCTTGGGTCTTTGATGTCGATGAGACTCTGCTATCCAATCTGCCCTACTATGCTGTACATGGATTCGGGTATGCAATTTGCCATTAAATCTCCTTCTTTTCCTTTTCTTTTTTCTGATGGGGTTCTGGCTTTTTGCTAATCTCGTTGGTCCTAAATAAGTTTAACAGCTAAGGTAAACCCCAATCACTTACATACGGTGTACATTACCCCTATTATTAGTAATAGTAATAGAACATGAAGACAATTCACTGTAAGTATGCTACAAACAAACAAACTATATTTGTTTCTGTGGCTTCCTTAATTCGGTTGTTGGGACATATGGTTAGACCAACAGGGGATTATTTGTAACAGTACAGGAGATGCTGATTTGGCATGTCATCTGATGCTCTTCTAAGTAAGAAAATGGATTAACATTACCAGAAATTCCTGTACCATGTCGATTTAGTTAACTCCCCTGAATGAAAAAGGTAAAATTGACTCTTAATATTATCACAACTGGATCCCGGAGGGTAAGAACCTGAACTCATAAATGAGATAGAAAACAATCCAGGAAAGTTAAATTTAGATCACAGTAAAGAATCCGGCAAAATGATTATCTAAAGTAGGACATCAAAGTTATCGGATGAAAAAAGTCGATTCTCTATGCAAGTTGATCTATGAAGATGCAAAGAAAGCAGAGGGGAACGAGTCCATCAAAGAGAGTGCTATGCAATTATTTTATTTTGATGGTATCCTAGCGGAATCAACTAGAAAACTAAATTCACACCCCGCACAGTAGCTTCTAGGCTTTGTTACAAAGCTTTCTTGACTAAATGCCTTGAAATCTTAACCCTAATGTGAAACAAGGCTTTTGGAATCTTCAGGTAAAATTTTAGTCTGATCTAATGGTCAAATTAAAAATTATGTTTGTTAGCATAAAACTGTACGTTAAAAAAAATAAGTCCAAAACCAACTTAATCCCTAAATTATAAGGATTGTTGCTGCACAATGAATTTTTACGAAATAAGAATTTTAAATATAATTAAATACTTATCTTGTAAGAATTTACAAATCACATTAAAAACAATCATTTTTCAACTTTCCTTGTTTGTTGGCAGATCTCAAGCCTGACTTCAAACACGTGGTTCTCTGTCGTCTAAATGAGTTACTCAGTATACCATATATGTATGGAAAGCTTGAGATATCTTGTTTGCAATCTAACTTAAATCGTAACAAAATTCTACCTATAACTCCAGATATGACCCAAATAGTTTATGAAAGTCTAGTTTAACAAATTTACAACTTTTTAACCCAAACATCCTGAATCAACCCAATCAATTCCTCTTGGATCTTCTTAGTTTTAGACCATGTAATATGTCCAAGTGGTACCTCTAATGCAGTGGCGGAACTAGGGGGAGGCTGGCAGGGGCCCGGGCCCCTGCAAGGAAATTTTTCTCAGCCTCTCTCTTTGTAAAATAATTAAAATTTTACTTTTTTTAAAATATTTCTTTTAATTTGGCCCTCCTTACTTTTTTCTTCTTGTTCCGCCCCTGCTCTAATGGATCCTTTGGTAATACTTGTTGATCCTCTTCAATAACCAAATTGATATGGTGAAGTTACATAAGGTGATTTTAATGCATAAGAAAACTTAAGCATCTATTATTCCATTTCCTTGGACGTTGTTTGCTTGAGAATAATAATATATATATATATATTTTTTATAAATGGAAAATATTAACAGATCAAAATCAACTTATACAGTAGCATGTCTTCCTGTATATGCAGTTTCGTGTTCTTTAAAAGCATCAACAGATGCTACTGAAAACAAGCTAGATTAATCTACAGGCAATTAGAATTACAAATTGTTTTTCATTCAGAATCCTAGTTTTCTGTAATCTATAACAAACAGCCTGGATAATGTTCTTGAGAATAGAGTCTCTTGAAAAATTTGCAGCACTATAACGTATACTTTGTTATTTCTGGCCTTCCAAACAAAGTAAATGTATGAACACCAGGCAATACCAGCATAGCGGGAAATCCCTTTTTCTGCAGAAATTGAATGGCCCGTCATAACTCAGACTTCCATTCTCTCATCTTCCTGCTGATCTTGTAGAGCTACAACTTGCTTCCAAACTCCTTTAGTGACAGCACCAGAGAAGAAGTTGTCATCACGATTTTCTTTTGCACTGTTGCAGAACTCACAGACAGGATTGATTGCTCTGCCTCTTTCAAACTATCTGCTCTTTGTTGAGAGCTTATTCAGAACAGATAGCCAACAGATAAAGCTAAGTCTAGGGATATGTAGAAGTCCCCAATTTAGCTTGCACTAATTTACTTCGATCCCTTTCACCCTCATACTCTTCCATGCACTTTTTTATTGTTTATTGCCCATTTGGACTAGACTTACATGATGAATTGTCCTTTAGTAATGGCAGGGACGAAGAAGGCCACATATAGCAACCTGAATAATTACCATATTATCTGACCCCGCAAAAGGCCATTGCCAATCATCACTAGTAATTACTTCTGAAAGCTTGTCATTTTTGTACTAAGACTAGTGCCATAAGATATGGCAAGCGGCTCATGAGCATGCCACTGATCCCACCACAAGTAGGTGCCACCATTCCCAACAGTGTGTACTATTATTTGATCCTATGCAACTCTTATGAGCTTAATTTTTTTTTAAATTCCAAAAGCAATCATTTGGAATAGGAATATTCCACCTTCACCAACTTCTGATCAAGCTTGAACTTTTTTTTCCTTCAGTCAGTTTTTTTCCTTGATGAAATCCCAGAAAAGCATTATTTTATGCTTGAAGAGTAATATTTTGACGTAGTCGATAAAAAGTTCAGAATAATGGGATTCTATTACCACTAAAGGCATCTTTTTTTTTTGGAGAAGTATACTTTAGACATAGGCTCAATTAACCTTACCAAGATTCTTTCAAACAGAGGGACTAAGTTGAACAGCTTAAACTGGTTCCAGGGACTGCTTGATTTCATATTGTGCTGTAAGCTGTTTTAGTTGCTGTTGTAAATGCATATGTAGATACTGGTTGATCAATGCCGACAAGCTTACAATGTTTTTCTCACAGATCTGAACCCTTTGATGAATTATCTTTTGACGAGTGGGTGGATTTAGCTGAGGCACCTGCTTTACAAGCAAGTCTGAATTTGTACAAGGAGCTAAAGCAACTGGGATTCACTGTATTTATGCTAACCGGGCGAAGTGAACATCAAAGGAATGCCACTGTGAAAAATCTTCGATTGGAAGGATACAGTGACTGGGAAAGGCTGATTTTGAGGTAAGTGATGGAGAGTGACTTGAGGTCATAATTTACTTCATTTATGAATGTTGCAAGTAAATAAAACGAGACAAAAGTAATTTGCCTTCATTTGTAGTCCTGGTGCTGTCCTCATACATCTCATCTTCTTGATGTTACATAGCCATTGAATCATTGGTTAAAGATCAGTCCATGGTTTACAATGCAGGGAGAGCTCAGATCAGGGAAAACCAGCGACATTTTACAAATCCCAGAGGAGATTGGAGTTGGTAAATGAAGGATACAGGATTCATGGGAACTCCGGTGATCAGTGGAGTGACTTGTATGGCTTTGCTGTTTCAGAGAGGTCCTTTAAACTCCCAAATCCACTATATTACATTCCATAACAAAAGATGACCACTGGGCAATTGGGTTATGTGATATGATGACGTTGTATTTCTTAGCTGAATGCTGATATTCTTTCATATCAGAAGAGCCCAGCTGCACTATTCAAACAAGATTGGAATTAAAACACAAAGCAAAATAATGGGATATTATGGAACTGAAAATACCATATGTATGAAACTACTAGCTACATTACGTTCTAGCTCGCATTGCATTGATAATTATAGCTATAAGACTCGTTAAGGTGGCCAGGTTTTGGTTAAGAAAAGCATGTCAGCCTGACAACATTCTTGGTTGTTTTTTTTTTTTTTTTTTTCGGTGAAATACATTCTTGGTTGTTTGTATATGATGGTTATCAAACCTGATTATTACAGAGGTACTCATGCCTTCCAATCCAAGACAAGACACAGACATAGTGCGGTGTGGTAGCTCAGGGATGTAGATTGAGATCTCTCATATTCATTAATGTTTACCAGATCCAAATAATTTAATTTAAATTAAATGATCATAATTTAATATGTGATAAAAATAAAATTTATTTTTTCCACTTAATTCAAATTATTATATTTAAAACTACTAATAGGATTTGCAATTCTATCGATCACGTTCTTTTATGAATGCAAGTTAGCCAAATCCAACAAAAATCTGCGTACGTAATTCATGAAGAAATTAATCGGGGAGTTGTGAATCATGACTGCTAGTATTATTTAATTAATTAATGAGACAGCAGCATTCAGCTAGCAACAGGTCCTGTAGTACAATATTGGTAAGAGACTAGTGGGAGGTTCATGGAGAAGATGGGCTTATATTTGCTTCTAATGTCTGCGGCAATGATCCACAAATAAGAGGTTGAGCGGAAGGGATTCTGAGACAACTCAATCCTCCTCCTGGTATCACACTACACTCTGGTTGAGGCCTCTGCATGTCTCTTCCAGGAATGCAATTCAACGAGAAATCAAAACCTACATTTCTGAAGAACAACTTGGCACAATCTTGGCTAAACCCAGAAAAGAAATTGGAGGCAACTGTCAGATTAACAAGGCTTCTCAGAGAACAAACCAGTTCTGGTACTTGCCCAGATAGCTTGTTGTGTGCCAGATTCAGGACTTCGATCTGATTCAAGCAAGAAATTGTGTCTGGTAAATGACCCATCAGTGAGTTGAAGCTCACATCCAAGACTTGCATCTCTGTGAACAGCCCAACTCCCTGAGGAATGCAGCCTGTCAACTGATTATTGAGAAACAAAATCTCCTTCACTTTGGAGCTCATCAACCCAAAACTAGCTGGAATGTTTCCACTGAGCTTGTTATTTGCCAAGTTTATCACTGAAGCAGGAGAGCTGCCCAGATTTTGAGGAATCTGGCTATCAAATTGGTTATTGTTGAGAAAAATTGCGTCAAGTCTCTTGTTGAAAACATCTTCAGGTATAGGCCCTGAAAAGCTGTTGAATCTGAGGTCTAAATACATGAGATTTGGAATGTATAGAGTGACCGTTGGGAAGGGACCTGAAAAGTGGTTGTTACTCAGGTCCAACTCTTGAAGAGAAATAAGGTCCTTGAAAGTATCAGGTAGTGTGCCAGAAAACCTGTTACTGTTGAGATGAAGGAGAGACAAGTCTGTGAGGGCAGAGATTTCTTTGACAAGAGTGCCCTGGAGATTCGCGTGGTTGAGATCTATGCCTACAACAACTGAACCCGGGTCGTCATCTTGTGGATCTGCACAGAAGACTCCTTTATACGCACAAACATCGGTGCCAACCCAAGTGTCCAAAACCTTCAATGGGTCATCTGTGATGGCTGATTTCCATGATTGAAGAGCAGCGTAAGCGCTGTTCGGGTTTGAAACCGAAGAGCCGGGTGATGGGGTAGGAGAACTTCTGATCCCACCACCGATCCACACACCACCACCTGCATTGCCTATCCCGACACCCACACCGCCACCAATACCAAAAGCGGCTTCCCTTGGGATTATTTGGAGGAAGAGGGAAAAAGCCAGAAGCCAGCTCTTCTCCATCATGATGTTTTATTTGATGGCTTTGCTGGAAAGGTTTGTCTAAATAACCAAGGTCCCAGGCACTTGGGAGTGAGAATGGTGGGGTCTTTCTTTCTTTCTATGCTTGCATTTTATTATCCTCGTGTCTTTTTCTCTGCATATTTTGACTCAGAGAAAGAATTCATGATGGGAGAGCTGTTAGGTGAGTTGAGAATTTAATTACTCACCAGAACCAACAAAAAGTTTTAAAAGTGGTGGCTGATTTTAACGATTGGATTGCTCCGGCTTTCTCCACCGTACAGCAGCTTTCGCATTACATATCAGCGTTCATTTTAATTTTAGAGATGTTCACGATAACCGTGACCAATAGATAGATAATCACTCAATTTTTTTCATTAAAAAAAAATATAATATATTTAATATCATATTATTAGCTAATTTTTTTTAAAAATAAAATAAATAAATTGTCCTCGTGAGAGAACCATTTTCACACTCTCACTTTCTTGTCCCGCTTTCTTTCTCTAAAAAATCATAGTCTCTGTCTTGTATAGTCAAAGATTTATTTAACTCAATTGTCGTCTCGTGTAGAATTAGAATCCCTCTTGTCTAGAACTTGATAGCACTTACAAATGTTTTCTTTAGTCGAGATTTTTAAAAACTGGTTTTAGTATATTTTTTAATAAAAAAAATAGGGTTATTTTGTTATAATATCTTGTATTTTTTCTTGAATAAAAAAAATAAATTATCAATATTGAAAAGTAAATTTCGATGCTAGAAACCTAAATAATCCAATATTGAGTGGTCAATCAATAAAAATCAGACTTCCATACACATTTTAACTATTGCTTAACCTAATTAGATATGTTTAATTGTCTTTTCGAATGTAGTGTTGTAATTGGGTACTTTAATGATTTTTGTTTGAAGATAATTGAATGAATTGATTGGAGCTCTGATTTTTGAAGTGGATGGGATATTTAAGGGATTCTTCGTCTGAAAAATAAAATCTTCAGTTTTTTTTTTGTCAAGATAGTTTATAGAGCATTGAATTTGTTGCTTTGGTAGACTTGTTAGAATTTGTATTTTTTATTTTTCAGTTTGTTTTTGCGTTTCAAAAATATTTTAAAAAAAATTTGATTTTTTTTTGTTTTTTTACTTTAAATTAATATTTTTTTGGTGTTTTTAAATTATTTTGATGCGCTGATGTCAAAAATAATTTTTAAAAAATAAAAAAAATATTATTTTGATATATTTTATTTTAATATATTTTTGAGTGAAAAGCAATCACAATCATACTTTCAAACACATAGCACTTATGAGTAGGAGGTTTGAATTAAAGTTTAATCGAAACTCTGATATTTTAAAAAATTTAAATTTTTAACACTTTAAATTTTAGCAATAACAATTAATATGCAAGACATAAATAAAATTAGATAGAAAAAAAATAAAAATAAAAACACGGGTTTGTGCAATCATCTTCTTCATTCCTTAAACCTCTATTTAAGTATTTACCATCAACTCGGATTTTTTAAAAGAACAAGACTTTATTAATACACTACTCTTTTTATGACATCAAAATTATTTTTTTTTCTCTCACGAGTTTTTAAAGGATTATAGGTTCTTCATTTGGTAGCTACTCACATAAAAAAAAGATGAAATTAAAATATTTTGATTTTTATGTGTTTTTCCATCAAATGACTATCACTAGTTTTAAAAGAAAAGGAGTTATTACAAGAACTTGAGTAAAACATAAATTAACAACTTACAAGTTAACTCTTGAAGGTAAAAAGATTTAAGTACAATTCTTTTAAAAATTACAACTTTACCACTTTAGTTAAAACTTGATAAAAACATGCAAGAGGTTAGATGATAAAGTCTTCTAGCAAAAAATGAATAAAAAGCTTTTTGGCAATAAAAAATGCAAGAGGTTATTCGATAAAAATTCATGTTTTTCATTTAAAAAGTAATTGAGTAATAATATCAAAATATTTAATAAAAGAATTTTTTATAAGATATTTTTCACTATTTATAGGTTTTGACAATAAGAATATTTCTAGATTGTAAAAATTAAAAATTAAAAATAAATTTGAATAAAATTTATTTTTATGATGTCAAATTAAATTTTATAAAGACTTGATTGCACGAAAATATGTTTATATCTTCAAGTAAAGTTTGCATTCAGGGAGTCTATATTATTTCATTTTGATATGAAAAATAAATTCTTACGACATTTAAATCTTTGAAAAACATATTAACTTTACTAATTATTGATATCATCAAAATAATTAATTTATAGGTGCTTAGAGACCTTCGGGTTAACAATCTCTATTTTTTTTAATGATGTAAAACAATTTATGCAATAAAAAGAAAAAAAAACATTTAATATTATACTTCCCCTATCACAAAAAATATGTATCTTAAAAATTAGAAGCCCCCTATCAACGTGCACGTTTAAGATGTACAAAAAGATATAACATGCTACCTTAAAATTTCAATCACATGCTATCAATAAAATCAAAGATTCCATAATTAAATTCATGCATATAATAAACCAACTTCCCAAAATAATATGCATGCATCACAGCAACATTTCTCTCCCCCTTTGGCATACCAAAAAGGGAGGCAAAAGATCCACAATATTACAGAACCGAATAGCAAATTCACAAGTTCATATGGAAATTAATTCAGTCATTAAATAAAAGCACTTAAAATAAATGAAAAAAAAAGGGTAATTCGAAATATTTGTGCCTGCAGATCCCAAACCTGCTCTTGTGTCCCTAGTTAGTTCCAAAAGGGTAAAGATCATCTAGGCATTGGTTGAGATAGATAACCGTGGGTTGTGGGAGAGGTGGAGTATTTTCTTCATAGAGACAAATGTGCTAGACTCATCATCCAACTTAACACAAATTGCGAGGAAGAAAGCTGTTGTTTAGGCACAATGGCGTTTCATCATATGGCCCTCCAAGAGCAATACGTTTTACAGAGAAGAAGATGGCCAGAAAGTGACCATAAATCAAGGCTGCATCTGGTAAGAGTGAACCAGTCAAAATGTTTTTAAGAACAAGGGTTGGAAGATTGGTTTTTCTATGGGTTTTTAGGCTAGCCATAACCCAAATCGTAAGCCCATCAAGTTCATTATTTGGGTTACCATGGGGCACAATGACTATACAGACCACTTTAGAAAGGACTAGGTCTACGTCTGAAATGCTCAAAAGATTTCACAAGCTAAAGCCTATAGCCATGGCCTCATCATTATGACCGAACAAAATCTCATACTGCTCATTAGGAGGAAATGCCATATTGTTATCCCAAAGATCTTTATTACCCATGAATTAATTATTTTAGTGATGACAATAATTAATAAATTTAATATGTATGTCAAATGTTTTAATGTTGAGGAATTTTTTTCACATCAATTTAAAGTAATATGAACTTTTTGGATGTAAATATGATTCGAAAATACCTAGATTTATATTAATATAATCAAATCTTTATAGAGCTTAATTTGATATCACAAAAATAATTTTTATCTAAAATTATTTTTAATTGCTGATATTTACCATTTAAATTATTTTTACTTCCAAAACCTATATATAGTGAAAAATACCTTGTAAGAAATTCTTTTATCAAATTCTTTGGTATTATTACTAAATCATTTTCTTAAATAAAGAGCATGAACTTTTATCACATGTGCTTTTGCACTTTTAATCTCAAAGAATATTCTTATCCATTATTGGCTAAAAGAATTTATCATGGAAGCTGTTGTACTTTTTAACCATTTTTAAATAAAATGGTAAAGTTATAATTTTTAGATGAGTTGCACTTTACTTCTTGTACAAGAGCTAACTTGTCTCAAGTGATTAAATTATTTTATATTCAAGGTTTTGCAAAACTCTTTTTCTTCGAAAATTGGTGATATAGTCATTCTTTATAAGAGGAAGAACACTCCAAAATTTACCTATAACTACAACTATTTCACTTCATATGACAACCACACAAGCTTATAATCTTATAACACTTTATGTTTATAGATTCTTTTATCTAAAAAGCTTTCATTATTTTCATAATATTCTTAAAACTTTAGACTTTTTTTGCATCAAATTACTATTTCACACTCGAGTTAAATTATTTTTTGAAAGACTTGAGGCTAATGTTCTCTTCATTGCAAGGTGTGAATATTCTTGTGAAAGACATACCTATTGTGAAAGTGCAAATGGCATTAGAATCATTTGAGAAAATATTGGTTATGGGTCATTGAAATGTTTCATTTTGACCCTTAAAAAAATATAGCAAGTGAAAGGTTTTTTAATCTTGATCTTATAAAAATTTTAGTGTACCAGTAAGACCTCACCCATCAAAAAGATTGTGAGTTGATAGTGAATACTTGAATAGAGGTTTAAGGAGTGAAGTAAGAAATTGTTCGAACCACTATAAAATTGGTGTGTTTCTCTTACTCTCTATCTCATTTTATTCGTGCGTTGCATAATTATTTGTTGTCAAAATTGAAGTATTAAATTTCTTAAAGTATCAAACTTCCAGTTAAGACCTAATGCACTCATCTTTTAGGTGTTATTTTAGACTTTCACATATCTAGAGTAAGCAAGTTTGGAATACCTTATCATGTGAAATTATGGATCCTAAAAGCCACCCAACTGAATTTTTATCAACCTTCCTTATTTAACCTTCAATTTGTTTACTTTCTTTCTCTAAACCCTTACTTTATCTTTCCTAATCTCTCATTAAACTCACTTTGATGGAGTTTAATCTCAACAAACCAATTTAACCAACTTAAAACTCAACTTTAGGTGCTTTTACAAAGGAAAATGCAAGGAAGGAAGAAGTTCGGAAGCACTTCTTCCATCCATGGCTGACTGTTTTCTTTTATAAGGGAGGGGGTTGCCATTTCCATTTATATATGATTTTTTTCACAAAACATAAACATATATATATATATATATATATATATATTTCATATTTTACCCAGAGGTTTGTATTGCCAGAAGGCCTTTTCTAATTCTAATTGACCTAAAATTATAACCCTAGAAAGAAAAATATGTCAGTAGGTGCCTTATAAAATTTCAGCTCGATCTAATGGTCGGATTAAAAGTTATGTGCGATAGCGTAAAACTGATTAAAATGTGATTTTACATCAAAATTATGAATTTTCTTGTTCAATCCTTGCTTGAATCATATCATTTATTTTAGTAAGTTCTCGAGACCATTTCCTCATTCTAATTTATTTTTTCATTATTTATTTCATTTATGAACTTAATACCATTTCACAGTAATTTTACAGATTTTTAACCAGTGCTTATACATCATCACTCTTTTATTTTCTTTCGTAAAATTATTTCTTATCATTATACCTTATTATCATTGTTGTTACCCATTTTTGACCCAAAAAATCAAGAAAATAAAAAAAATAATTTTTTTTTAAAACTAGAGGATATACATGAAGAAAGCCTAGAAAATTGTCCAAATTGGTGGTGAATATCAAAATGACAAGTGAAAAAGTTAGAGAATCAAAATGTATAAGTTAGTGGACCAAAAAAAAGGACCAAACTGAAAAAAGAGACGTGATTGTAGGGGTTGAAATTGACTCGATCAAGGGCCAAATTGAAAAAAATTGAAAGTTTGATTGTCAATTAAGAGTCCAAGTGCATAAATTGAAGACTAAGTACCAAGATGAAAATGACGCTAAACTTTAAGGATGATGATTAAGTTTGAAATGAGTGAAATTGCATGAAATTAAGAGTTTGAGAGAAAATTTCAAGTGCAATTAAAAGCAATTAGAAGAATAGGAAATAAAATGAAATTTTTTTGATCCCAAATTAAAAACCCTAATTCCTAGGGTTTAACTTAGACGACGTGTTATTTAGCCATTGTTTAGCTTCTTCTTCGACATTTTTTGTTAATCGAGTAGGCACTTTCTGGCGAATGAATGTAGTGTTTTCGACCACCTTTGATCGAGTACTTTAATTTCAAAACCACCATGAAAAAATCGACATAGGTATAAAATTCATAGTTGTAAAATGTACTTGAGAACCTTCTTATTTTGATCTAAGGGTTAAGTTTTGATCAATCTATGTTCGAACCTATAAAAAACCCTAAAGAAACCCCCTTGAAAAATTAGAGTAAAGAGGAAAAAAAGAAGAAAAGGGTGATAAAGAAACTCTAAGTGTGAATATTTAAGAGCCTAGCATAAGGATTTCTTAAGATATGAAAGGGCAACAAGCTTGTGGAAGCAATACTTTACAAGGAAAACAAAGAGGGTAGTAGTTACTCTAAGAGCTTGAAGGTATACTTTCTAACCTAAAAGTGGAGACCATGTGGCATGCTTGAGTGGTTTTTTTTTATTCTCATTTGGTCTATATTTATGTTTACAAGCTTGGGGATTGAATTTAGAATGCTTGGCAAATAGTGTTGTGGTTGCCCCTTTTGTTACTATGATAATTTGATTCTATTTTCTGAAGTTTTTTTTTAATGTTTTAGATGTAATAAAAGTCTTCTATTTAAGGTTTTTTTTTATAAAACAATATTATTTTAGTTTAACTTAAGTAATGCATGTTGAAGCAATGATGTTTATCCTTAATTTGCTAGGTTTGTTCATGAAAAAAATGAGCCTAGAAAAACCAATTTTGAATCCATATTGTATAAACATGTAGGCTGTTTTAAGTTGATAGCTTTTTAATTTGAAACATCTTGTGAAATCTAGATGATTTGATGTTGTTTGTTGGTTCTTCTGATTCAAATATGCTTGATTATGGTAATGTGGTTTGTTGGAACTACGAAAGCATGTTTTAGTGGAAAACAATGCTAGTTCTGGGTTTGACAATGACTAGTTCTATATCTGGGCATTTTCTGGGTTCTAAGGCAGTGTTCTTCATGTTATTGAGAAGAACAATGCCTTAGTCCCATTATTTGGATAAGTTTTGGTCCAATTCTTTGCATAGAATCCTTCAGGCAAATTTATTAGTTAATAATCTAGGATTTATATGCATTAATAACATGTTTTCAGTTAGTTTTAATTCTAGGGTTTTGATTTTGAACCGAAACCCATTTTGACAAAATTGTAATTTTTGAGTGATAATCGAAGTGCATGAATTCTAGATTATTGATCCTTACATGATTTTCAACATGTTTGTGTCCTTGGTTCGTCTTTATCTTGTTTGATTTGAAATCTACGTTGCTGGGTTCATATTGAATGTTCTTCGATGTTCTTCATGTTCTTCTTTTTTCTGGGTTATAATCTGTTTTGATAAAATGTTTTTTGAGTTTTTGTGATTTTTTTAAGTTTGAATTCATTTTGGATTCTGGTTTAGGTTTTGGTTTGTTTTTTGGGTCAAACTAGTGGACTTTGGTTTGGTTTATGGCCGAACCAAAAGTTTCGGGTCAAAATTGAGTCAAAGGTTAAGATCATGTTTGGCTGACAATGTTTTTGCTAAAGGTTTTCTTTGACTTAAAGATGTGTTTGGAAAACACCCCTAAGCCTATTTTAACAATTTTGATTTTAGCGAAAAAAGGGTTTTTGCCAAACATGGCTTTAAAAAAAATGATATCTGTTTGTTTCATTCGATCCAATTCTTATAAAAAAATTACATTTTACTCATAAAAAAAGAGAGAATTTTTTTTAAGCATTGTTTTAGAATTTGTTTTTGCATTTTTTGGAAATTTACAATAAGTTTGTAAAATTTCTTAAAAATTTGGCTAATATTTCAATAACCCTAATTTTTTTCTTTGAAATTTAATGATCAATATTTTGATATAAATGCTAGACATATTAGTAGGTTGGTATTTAAATATCAGGAGTTGACTAAAAAGTTTTCAGATTTTTTTTTTGCATATTCACCAATTTTAATTGGAACTATTTTTCATCATAATATACGAATTGTGAATAACATTTTCGTCTTTTAGGATAGGTGAACCCTGTTAGGGTTCCTAAATGGATTCTTCCTATAAAAATTTATTTAGACATATGAGTCCATAATAAATTTAAAATTCCAGATTTATTCATAAGCGTAAATCTTTGTTTTGAGCCAAAGACGAACCATCAATTATGAATCCATCAACACCTTTAAACCACATCCAGAATACACAATGTAGTTTACTAAGATGCGTTAGGGCTGCTAATACCTTTCCTAGCCATAACAAGTCCTTAACCTTGTAATTTCAAATAAGACCAATTCACCCGGGTCTCTTGGTAACCCTAAACCAAACAACTAGGTGATGACTTCTTAACCCCGACATCTCGCCATGCCACATGCGCACATGAGACAACCATAATTCCTTGGGATTATTTTTCTTATTTTCTCATTCTTTTATCCATCACAACTCGATACTAGTTTTGCTGACAATATGAATTTTAAAATAAAATTCATAATCCGTATTTCCACTTCAACAATACCTTTTATGGAGGTCATCTTCTCCATTACACATCATATTTATTTTTATTTTCATCATTTATTCAATTCTCTTCATCTTGAGGTTCTATTACTCAACAAGATCTTACTACCTTCAGTCTGATGTTTACATCGGGATTTACAAAAAAATCAACAGGCATATATAAAATGAGAAAAAGAGAAAGATAGATATACCAATTTTATATGGTTTGGACAATCTTCTACTCTACTCTTTGAGCTTCAATTCAAGAATTCACTATAAACTAATGAACTTCTTAACGAGTGACACCTTATCAATACACTAATCTTTTTACAAGATCAAAATTAGAAAACCTTTCTCTCATAATATTTTTCAAGGATTTTCTCTCACAAGATCAACATATAAACCTTTTAATCGCCTATAACCAATATTTTCTCAAGTGATTCAAGTGTCATTTACATTTTCACAATAGCTATTCTCTCAAGAGTTTTCACTCCTTACAATGAAGAGAAGATTACAATAAATATGGCTAAATTCTTTATAAATGTAATTTGGCTCAAGAATATAAAATTGTGATTCGATGGAAATAATTTTTAAAGCTTTGAGAAGATTATGAAAATAATAAAAACTTTTTAGATAAGAGAATTTGTAAGCATTAAGAATAAAAGTAGTAGGATTGTAAGAGCTTATTAACATGAAGTGAAAAAAAAATAGTATTTATAGGTTCTTCACTTGGTCATTACACACACAATGAGAGATGAAGTTAAAATATTTTGATCTTTTATGTGTTTTTCCATCTATTAGGAATGACTATCACTATTTTTAAAAGAAAAAGAGTTGTTGCAAGAGCTTGAGTAAAATGTAAGTTAACAACTTAAGACAAGTTAACTATTGAGTGTAAAAATATTCAAATACAATTCTTTTAAAAATTACAAGTTTACGACTTTAGCTAGAATGGATAAAAAATGCAAGAGCTCACATGAAAAAGTCTTTTAGTAAAAAAATAGATAATAAGCTTTTTATTGATCAAAAGTGTAAGAGATCATTTGATAAAGTTCATGCTTTTCATTTAAAAGGAATTGAGTGATAATACCAAAATATTTGATATTTTTTTTCTTATAAGGTATTTTCACTATGTAAATAAAAAATAGATAAAAATAAAAATATTTTTGGATGTTAAAAGTTGAAAATTAAAAATAATTTTGGATACAATTCATTTTTATGATTGCAAATTAAATTATATAAAGACTTGGTTACATAAAAATATGCTTAGGCATCTTTAAGTCATGTTTGCATCCAAGGAGTCCATATTACTTTAATTTGATATGGAAAAGTTTCTATAACATTAAAACCTTTGATAAACATATTAACTTCATTAATGTTTATTATTATTAAAATAATTAATCCATAGAAGCTTAGAGACCTTTGGCCTAATAGTCTAAGCACTGAAGTGTTTTCCCACACGAATCTCTCATTAAATGATAGAGATAAGAAACTTATATATTAGAAAATAAAGATCTACAAAGATAAATCTAGAATGATGTTTGAATTATCTTGATCCACATACATAGAAATGATGGTGAAAAAAATTAACATAGAATAATCCAAGAGATGATATTTATCTATTTCACATAAGATTTATCTCTCTAAAGACATGTGCTCTAAGATATAAAATTGAGAAAGATAGGATGGAAAAAATTTCATTTGCATTAGTTATAGGATCCATCATGCATGTGGTGATACATATAAGACTAGATGTATTTTATGCTTTGAGTATAAGAAGTAGATACTAATCTAATTCAGGTGAGAGTCATTTAAAAATAGTTAAAAACATTCTTAAGTACTTAGAAAGAGCTAAAAATGTCTTTTTGGTCTATGATGGAGATGAACTCATAGTTTATGGTTAATTAAATGCTAGCTTTTAGTAAGATATGAATGATATCAAATCCTAGTTTAGATATATTTTTACTTTGAATGATGATGCTATGAGTTGAAGTAGTTCTAAATAAGAGACCATATGGAAAAAATGATTCTAATTTTTTCCATATATACATCTATACATCTAAGTTGTAAAAGATGTTGTTTTGATCAAGAAGTTTATCACTAAATAAGATATGATTCCTAGCTTTGTTGATCTAGTGGCTTATACTATAATCATAATAGAGTCATTATACTGTTATTCCAAAGGTCATAATGCACCTCTAATTTATTTGTTATGATGATAACGAACATATTATATGCATCATATATGTATATCAAAGTATTATTGTTGTAGGAATTTTTCTAAAACAAAATGAAACTACGGAGTCCTTGGATGCAAACCTGACTTAAAGATTCTCAAGATTATATCTTTATGTAATAAAGTCTTTATAAGATTTAATATTGCATTGAAAAATGAATTTCATTCATAACCTTTTAATTGCTGAATTTTATCAACACAAAATAATTTTATGGCCAAAACCTGTACATAGTGAAAAATACCTTATGAAAAAATTATTTTATCATATACTTTGGTATTTATCACTAAAATACTTTCAAATGAACAACATATATTTGGTCAATTATGTCCTTGTACTTTTTGATCACAATAAAAGTTTTCTATGCATTTTTAGCTAAGTGATAATGTTGTGATTTTAAAAGAAGTATACTAAAAACTCAAAAGCTATTTTACCTAAGATATCCACTAACCTTTTTAGCATGCTTTTGCAATAACTCTTTTTTTTTCCATAAAAATACTTCATGGCGATTTCTCTCTAATAAAAGAGAGCACAAAATATTTTTTCTTTTTGTGTGAGTAATAACCACATTAAGATCTTACTATAAATTCATTCCTTGATTGAAGGTAAAATTTCTCTTGCACTCTTTATTATTTTTACCACTTGATACTTTGAATTTCTCTATTCCAAAAAGCTTTCATTCATCTTTTAATTCCTTAGAAAAGCTTTGAACCTTGAGTGCATCAATTCTAGTTTTCACATCCTTGAGTTATATAACTTTTTTTTTCCTGTAAAGAGTAATATTTCTCTTGTGAGAGACAAATCAAATTGTGAAAGTGTACATGGCACTTGAACCACTTGATTATATCCTTTGGTAGTGAACCAAAGAGAGGTTTACAATCTTGAGTCTTGAAAAATATTATGTGTAGAGTTTTCTAATTTTAAGCCTATAAAAAGATTAGATGATATATTTGATCCTTGACTCGTAAAAGGATGGGTTTAATCTTGAGCTCGGAAAAAAGATTGGGATATGTTGCTCCTTAGCCCATAAAAGGATTAAGCTTAATCTTGACCTAAAAAAAATGTAATCAGATTGGTGTCACCTATGAACAAGACTGTGTGATAATAAATACTTGAATGACGGTTTAGGGAGTGGAGTAGGTAATTTTCCAAACCACTATAAAAATTATTGTGTCCTTCTGTATCCTTATCTCTTTATATTTATGCTAATTGATATTGCTTGGGTGTTTTGACTATCTTGGCTTATTAAGAGATAATTTGTGCATCTTGGTATTAATGGTTGATTTAGGCATTGTTAAAGAAATTAAGATTAATTTAAGCTATCTTGGTTTAATTAGAGATTAATTTTTAAAGCCCTATAAAATTAGATAAAGCCTTAATTCACCCCCTTTTTAGTTTTTTTTTAAGTCTTTCAATTGGTATCAGAGCTTGGACTTCTTGTTTGAGGTTTAATCACCTAGGAGGAAAAGATCTTAGCGTAAGAGGGTCAATGTAACCCCCGTGTTAAATAGAGTAATTCCCAACCAAAAACTAATAAATTAAGAGGGAAAATTTTTATGACTAGGAGTGAAAATCCCTAGTTAATAAACATAAAACCTTAGATAAATTAAAAAAATAAACCTATATGCAAATAATATCAATGATTAGAGATTTGATAGAAATAACATGTAGGGCATTTAATGAGTAGCATTGTCATAAATATAAAGAAAAATATTCCCTCCTTTTTTAAAGTGCAACCAATGATATAAAGAAGAAAAAAAAGCTTGAAATTTCTTCTTCTCCTTCTTCTCCTTCATCTTCTCTCAAAATATATGAGAGAGGTTGGGAGTTTGAAGGATAAAGAGAGAGGGTTTACAAATTGAAAGAGAGAGGAAATTCTTGGGAATTATTACAAAAGGTTCATTAAATTGGGTTAATTATTAGTGGTAAGATGTTACTTTTCAATTAAATTCACTTTTCTTCTTAATTATTGGTGGGGGATTGAAAAAAATCTAAATGTAAAATTCTAGGGTTTATGTGTTTGTGAGTGAAAATGTTAATTAGTGTAATTCCTGGGTTGAAATGACATGAATAAAGATTGAATTAAATAAATTAGGGCCAATTGTGGGGTTTAGACCATGGTGGCCGGTTTTAGCTAAGGAAATATAGGGGAAAATTCTAAAATTTAAGGTATGAGATTGTGATTGTTGGTGTTGTGATAATGGTAGTTTGTTTAGTCTTGATTATGATTCACGTGGAATAAAGTTTTTTGAGATTGGTTTATATTTGTTAAATGTGGAAAGATGAAAGTATGAAAATTGGTAGAATTGTGTAAATTTTTGGTGTTTTAATGATGTTGTTATGCTTAAACTTGATTTGGAGTTTGTAATTTAAATATTTACGTATTTGGGTCTTGGTTGACACGTTTGGTAAAAGTATAGGTATATGAGAGTTTTAGAAAAAAATATATTTTGGACCTAATGCATACCATATATGTGAAATTATATGTTAAATGTGAGTTGGTAATACGAGAATATATGTTAAATGCATGTTAGTAATATGGAAAATGAAAAAAATGAATGTTAAATGCAAAATGGTAATATGAGAATATATGTTAAATGCATGTTAGTAATATGGAAAATGAAAAAAATGTATGTTAAATGCAAAATGGTAGTAAGAAAAATGTAAAATGATATGATAAATGCAAGGTGGTAATATGAGATAATATGAAATTGTATTTGAGATACAAATTGATTGTATGAAAAAGGATGGTAATGTGTTTGAATAATTATGAATAATGAGTTGAAATGATTTGGGCACTAATTTATAGATGTCTTTTTAGAAAAAATAGAAGGGATATTTGAGGTTAGACTAGCAGTTAAAAGAGTACAAACTACAGGAGTGCCAAGTATATGCCTGTCACCCTACTCCTTTATATGAAGTAATGTTCTTGCTAAAGTATCCATATCCTTATGTAATGAGTCATGAAATAAATTATGTTAAAATAAGTTGGTCACACTAGTAGAGACTAATTGTATAAATTAAAGTTGATTGCACTAGGAAGATAAATTGTGTAAATTAAAGTCATTTACACTGATAGGGACTAATTATATAAAATTAAGTCGGCCACACTAATAAGGACTGATTATATGGTAATAAGTTGACCGTATTGGCAGAGACTATGTTAAGGAATTTTGCCAATCGTAGTGATAAAGATTTGGTTGAACAAGAATAATTCAGATGAAATGGAACAACTGGACTTGCATTTGTATCTAAGGTTTAGTAATCTATATAAGTGCAAGGTATATTTACATGCTTATTATTTATTATCTACACTACTATGTATTTTAGGTCTATCTTATTCACCATCACAACATTGATATCTCTCGTAGGACTATATAGCTTTTGTGTTATGTAAAATTTTATAAAAAACTATTTTATGTCATGTAAATGAACTTAATGTATATTTTAAATTTTAAATATTTTGAGGTTCGTAAGAAAGTAAAAGGATTGACTATTCCTTTTGGTTTTCAATATGCATGTGTGTATTGTGTTTAAATTTGTTCTTAATAGGATTGATGAATGGTGAGCTTGAGGTCAATTTTAAATGAGTATTGGTTGCTTGAGTTGAATATTGGTTGGGTTCTTGTTGTGTTTTCAGGTATTAATGTAGGATAAAATTTTAGGTAAGGCTCTATATAGAGGAAACTCTATCAAAATTTTATTAAATTTGATAAATTCATTATTTTTAAACAAAAAATCCCTTGCCTATTCGATATATACGTGTTTGTCTACAACTTGTGTTTTTGTTTATTGATTTGGAGGGGCTATGTATATGGGAGACTCTACCAAAAATAATAATAAGAGTTTTTAGCCTATTTTACATGTATATGACTATTGGGAAATATTAAGTTCCATTAAAGACTTATAAGGTGTTACAGTCAATGTCTAACTAGAACTCCTTTATTTAAAGGTAAAAAGTAAAAACTATGCCTATTGAAAAGTTAGTACGCAAACCTTTCTTGAATATATAGACAAAATTATATGATATTGTTGAGAGTGAATATACTCGACCCACTAAGATGAATTTGAATGGAGAGGTTATTCCAACACCTATAAGTGAATTTAATGATAAACAAAAGAAAAGACATAGTTATAATGCTAAGGCTATGAATGCATTCTTTTGTGATCTTAACCATGTGGGGTTTACTAGGGTTAAAAATTGTAAAATGACCTTTGAGATTTGAAAATTTTTGGAAGTCATCTATGAGATAACAATTCAAGTTAAAGACTCTAGACTGATTAACCTCATTAGAGATTATGAATTGTTCAAAATAGGGTAGCCTCACTAAAGAATATGAATTGTTCAAAATAGTGCCTAATAAAAGCATTTGTGATATGCATACTAGGTTTATCACTTTTGTTAGTGAACTTGTTAGTCTAGGTAAAAAACCATAAATGAGGAAATGGTTTGCAAAATTTTAAGAAATTTACCTAAAGCTTGGGAACCAAAAGTCTTGGCTATTGAGGAGGAACAAAAAATATTAAAACTCCCAACTTTGATGAGTTTATTGGTTTATTCATTTCTTATGAAGGAAGGATCAAGGAACTTGAGGTGAAAATCCATTTGACACACAACATCCCTTTTTATTTGAGAGCCATGAAGTCACCACATGATAACACCTTATAAGCTCTACTATTCTACACAGTCTTCCATCAAGTCTTTGCGTTGTCTGAAAGTAACCGAGTGACATAATCCATTCATAATTCTTCAGGCATTTCTATCTAAATCAATGTTATCTCTACTTTTCTGATCCATCTTCCAGTCACCTTGGCATCTTGTTCTCCTAAAAAGGGTTCACAACCCATTTCTCTCATGTTTTTTTTAGTAATCAGACTAGAGCAACTACATGGTTTATAAATGGTGGAGCTACTGGAGAAGTAGTATTAGACATGCTTGCCCTTACCGCCCTAACAAGCTGCTTTAGAAAAGTTGGATCCATAATAAGTGTAGAGGCTCCCGTAGGTGCCACGAGTGAAGGCACAAATGCCTGCCCTTGATGATCAAATCCCCTTAACTACAACACCCCAACTTATGTAGAAGTAATATAATCTTGGAGTCTAAATGACTCCTCCTACCTTGATTGTAATGATGTTGAGGGCACTTGAGAGGAAGTATTGGCCAAGGGATCCTCTCCCTAACTTTCCTCATAATATATACCTTGAATCCTTCTCTTGTCAGGAGAGGGGTCTATCCTCATACTATGTCTTGTACGAACCATTCTGAAACATTTCAACATACATTAACTTCCATGATAAAACCTGAATTCAAGCTAGAGCTATGATACCAATTATAACAACTCTAATTTTTAGCATGCAAAATCCTATGTCTATCCCACATGTTAATCGAAAAACATGGCAATTTTTTTCTTTTTTCCTTTTCTCATTTAATGTAAGCTACGTAGAGTCTAACCAAATTTTAACTAAAATTTCAACAGAATTTTCTCTATATTAGAACCATCTTAAGTTATCAACACCCTTGTATATACATCCCAAAATAATGCCATATTCATGGTCCAACCATCTTGGACCTTTCTTCAAACTCATTCATAACCACATCATTCATAAACAACAATTTCATAATGCACAAACATAGAATACTTTACGTAAAATTAACTAATATATATATATATATATATATATATATATATATATATATATATATATATATCCATCATCACATATATTTATCTTTGATTTACTAAGATAATTTAATGCATTATATGTCATTAGTTTCATAAACATCTATATTATACTTAGTTATATAATTCAAAAGAAAGTTTTCAACATTTAAATACATAATGAAGTTTGCCTACGAATTATATAGTTAAATCTAATACAAAAAAGAAATAACAATAGAAATCTACTGATCCACTATAGGATTAGAGGTATCTGTCAACGTTTCATAATTTATACAATTTTTCAGAATACATGACAAAGATTTAATAATTAATCTTATACTTTTCTAATTTACCTATAAATTCATTCCTTTAAACATTTTTTCTTCATCTCCATATTCCAATTCATACACACCATTTTAGGTTTATAATTTACCCTTATAACGATTCTAAACCTACTAAAAATCAAACAAGTCATACTTACCGACATCTTTCAAGAAGTAATTCAAGCAACATTATCCCAACACTCTATCTCAGATACCACTAGCCCTATAAAATTCATCTAGTGTAAACATTTAATCTTGGTCATCTAAACATGGATGCCACTAGGCCTGTCACGGTCAGCTACTCTAAACATTTCCAAATGTGGATGCCACTAGCCCCGTTAAGGTCGACTAGTCTAAAAAGTTAATCCTGGTCATCTAAACATAGATGCCACTAACCCCATCAAGGTTGGCTAGTCTAAAAATTTAATCCTGGTCATCCAAACATGGATGCCACTAGCATCGTCAAGATTAACTAGTCTAAACATTTAATCTCATCTCGGTTTTCCAAACATAGATGCCACTAGCCCTATCAAGGTTGGCTAGTCTAAACATTCAATCCCAGTCATCCAAACATAGATGTCACTAGCTATATCAAGGTTGACTAGTCTAAACGTATCATTTCCATATTGGTATTCATGTCACATACATTAACAACAATTACTCTAATAACATAATGATGCAAAATTCTAAAGAAAATTCATATTCACAGTAGAGGTGAAGAACAACAACATAGCACCTAAACTCATGAGGAAGTCTCCTATTGTTAAGTTGAACCCGCTGTCTCTCTTGTACCATTTGGCACACAACATTATGTATCATTCAATCTTTAATTCATCATGAATTTGGCTTTGTACTCAATTATTCCATGCTTTAATATAACATTACCTTAACATAACATTATATCATTTTGAACTAATCATCGACTCTTTCTATGTTTTTTTTCTTTCCATAATGTATTCTGGTTTAATTTCACCCACACTTAAACACCATTTACACATAGTTCATATTTGAAGGTTTCTCTTTCATAACCTTTATCATTGAAGTCTTTCACCCAAAATATTTTCTAGATAATTTTTGGGAATTTGCTACTCTAGCCATTTTTAATTTAATCCTCATAAACAATGGTCATTATTTTAACTATACCTAAAGTTATAGAACTCAAATTTGGATGTGGATTGTGTATATGGAAAAATAACTAATAGAGCTACAACTTCACTGAAGGAATTAAAACCCAGTTCTGCCATTAACACACTCAAAATCATCCATGATCGTAATATGTAAAACTATACAGTATGGTTCTAGTTCGACCTCCCCTTCAGATTTTAACCCCTATCTGGAGTTTTATTACTCCAAATTTCACAAGGCTAGTCCTGTTTGAAAGCTAACATCTATGACTATAACTTTTATAAAGAAACTTATCCTAAATTTTATCATTTTCATGCCCTAATCTCCTCTGAAAATTAGCTGACGAAACTGTTCATTTTTCATTTATTGATTTTACAAACAACTAAGCATTTCTATTTCTTTTCTCATCATTCAAATAAGAATTGCCCTTTAACTACGTTATAATATCACTAATTTCAAGCTTCTAAGAACCAATCAATCCAACTCACATTTTATTTAAAATAGTCAAAACTATTTCAAGGAAAACATATACATTACATCAATTCACATATTTATTACATTTCACAACCATGATCATAGTCATATTCACTTCCAATTTATTTCCTCTTTAGTCGACACTACAACCTCTTTTGTACCATGATTTATTCTTAATTTTTTTTTATCAAAATTTTCCCTCACATGAGAAATCAAGCACTACACAATAATCTTTACCTCTAAATGCAATAACCTTCCTCAACATTACAGTTCACTAACATATGCAAATTTTACTCATTTTATATAACATAACCAAACTCATTCAAAATTCATTTCTCATATAACATTATATATTGATCTCTCACAATTTTCTTATGCAAACATAATTTCACTGTATGCTAACTTGTTCTCTCTTGGCCTACCCTATATGACATTATATACACCATGTTTTTCTTCATTATTTCTTAATGATTTTACATTCATCACAAGCTAACCTAACCCAATTGGTTCAATTCACCATCCATTTGCATTTGCCCCCAAATTTGTATTACAAAACCTAACATAAAATTCATAATTTAAACATCAATTCTTAATCGAATTCATTTAGACTTACATTTATAAGTTTAATGCCCCTAACCTGGTAATGAAATGGTTTTCGGATTGTAACCAGTCAAAGTTTTCCTACACCTTTACCTTTATCCCCTCTTAGGTTGAAATTGTACCATAAAAAGGAATTGATTTTTTTCTTCAATTCTTTTAATTGGATTGATACCCAACCAGTTTTCACGTTAACAAACATAAATCAATCATAAAACCAATAATTCAACTAGTCAAAATCTATAACTTAAGATTCATACCACACTAACATACCCAATATTTCACATATCACAAAATCAATCAAATTGATCATTTGAGATGAGTTTGTTACCTTAGTTAGATGGTAATTCAAGTGTAAAATACAAGAATAACCCAAGCTCCCTTAACCTTTCTTCTTCTCCTTCATATCTCTCCAGAACTCTCACTTTGATCTTTCTAAATTTCTAGTGCGAAAATGTTTTTCTCTCTCAAAATCCTCTTTTTTCAATTGTAATCATCACTTCTCTAACCCCTTTAGGTGGTGGGAAAGAAAAAATAGAAAACACTCTTTCCCTCTCTTGGTTGCACCATTGGGTTTTAATAGGGAATGGTTTAGCTGTTTTAGGAAATGGTCTAGCTGTTTTAGGAAATGGTCTGACTGTTTATTAAATTGGTCTACCATTTCTCAAAAAGAAAAACTAGATCATTTCTGGTTTTGAAAAAAATGCACACATTAGATCATAAACTTTTATTCTTCTTGTTTTTTTTAACTCTTATTTTCAAAT
The DNA here is from genome assembly GCF_951802175.1 of Populus nigra. NCBI lineage: Eukaryota > Viridiplantae > Streptophyta > Magnoliopsida > Malpighiales > Salicaceae > Populus > Populus nigra. The sequence goes on from NC_084854.1 coordinate 13,521,915, forward strand.
TTATTATATTCTTTTTCTTATTTAATTTTATTACACCATAAGTTTTATTATATTATTCTTAATTTATCTCAAGGTTTACAAATTTTTTTTGTTTTTGAAAGAAATCAATATGAAAAAGATTGCTTAATTTCCAAAATTAAAAATGATCATAGTATAGAACATAAAAATCTTGCATTTAAAACTTTTTGTGATGAAAATTGTTTGAAGTATGAATTTTCAAATCCTAGAAATCTACAATAAAACAAAGTTCTTGGAAGGAAAAATCACTCTCTTCAAGCAATACGGAGAATAATGATAATTTGCCTTAATATTTTTAGGTGGAAGCCCTAAACACTTCTTGCCATGTTTCAAATCGAGTAGTTTTTCTTAGACCAATTTTACATAAAACTTTATATGAGCTATGATTTGAGAGAAAACTAAACTTTTTATGTTTTTGAATATTTGAATCAAAATATTTTATTTTAAATACCAAAGATAATTTGGGAAAGTTTGATTCCAAAACCAATGACAACATCTTTCTTGATTACTTTTCTATTAGCAAAGCATATAATATATATAATCATAGAACTCTAGTAGTTGAAGAATTTATGTATGCTGTATTTGATGAGTCTAACCCTTTTAATCCTAAAAAGGAAAAATATTGGTATATATGTTTTTTTGATAGATTAAATCTAAATGAACATCAAGAAGACACCATTGTAAGAAAATGATAATAACCTTAAGTGATGACTCAACAACATATTCAACATGACCAAGGAAAACCTTCACAAAGCCTTCCAAAAGCAATTCAAAATCCAAGAGGGCTTTCACAAGATACAATTATTGGCAACTCGTCAAATAGGGTCAAAACCCAATCCTTTATAATTAATCAAGTTGACAATGTTGCTTTCATCTAAAAAATTGAACTTAAGAATAATGATGAAGCCTTGCGTGATGAGCATTGGATACTCTCGGTGCAAGAAGAGTTTGATCAATTCAAAAGAAATCAAGTATAGGATTTGTCTTTAGGCCTAAAGCTCATTCCATTATTGGACCCAAATGGGTTTTCTACAACAAACTTGATGAATATGGATAAATTATTTGGAACAAAGCTTGCTTGGTTGCTTAAGGCTACAACAAAAAGAAATCATAGACTAAAATGGAATCAATACGTATGTTGCTTGCATTTGTATGTTTTAATAATTGCAAACTCTTTCAAATGGATATTAAAAGTGCATTTTTAAATAGTTATATTTAAGAAATAGTTTATGTTAAACATTAGTGTTTTAATTTGGATTTTGAGAAATTGCAATTTAATCCCTGTCTTTACAATTTCAGTTGATACAACCTTAATTAATCCTAAAACTTCTTGATTTTTGCAATTGTACCTTTAGAAATCTTGATTTTTATCCTTGAACTTGAGTACCTTTACAAATTAGTCCATAGTTTCTAGATTATGCAATTTGGTACCTATTAACTATCAAACTTTTAATTTCTTTCAAATTGACCCTTGATTTCATTAATTTCAGTCCCCAAACTCATGTGCCTTTTGCACTTTTGTTCTTGGTTTTGAAATTCTTTATTTTGACCCTCAATCAACCTTTCATCCATAAATTTCTTTCAATTAAATCCTTGATTGCACCAATTTAACCTTTCAAAGTTTCAACTGTGTCCATAATATTCCAATCTTTACAAATTGATCTGAATTAGGCTTTCAAACTTGATTTTTCTTCAATTAAATCCTTGATTGAATCTTTAAAACCCATTACAAGTTTAATTAAGTCCTTAAACTTAATTAATTCTTCTAATTTTTTCCCAATTGACTTTTAAATTTAAATTTCCTTAAATTAAATCCTTAAATAAGTCAATTAAACCTATTAAAAGTTTTATTAATTTCTTAAACTTAATTAATTCTTTTAATTTTGGTTAAGTTTGGATTTCAACCTTAATATTCTTTTTATTAAGTCTTTTTTCATCATATTTTGTCAAAATATCACAACTTGGCTATTTTTCTGATGGTTTGGTTTGTTGTAACTCAAAAGCTTATCTCTTCATGTCCTAAAAATATTTTGGATTTTGGATTTTTTTCGGATTTTTTAATAAGAAAATGTATTTTTATAAATAATTTTAGGGGATCTAGAATTAGGTTATGATAGTTATCACTCTCTTTACAATATTTACGATATAAAGTCTTTTAAAGGACTTTAAAAAGTAATTTTATAAAGAAAACAAAATAGTGTTGAGTATTTGAGTGTCGAACCTCTATTTTGAATAATATCTTGGATTTTTCATGAATGATTGTGTTTGGGTGTCCTGCTTATGGTCTCTGGTCAAGTGACCTGCATGTGGTTTGTGTTTAGGTAACATGCCTATGGTCTTTGATCGAGTGACCTGCCTGTTGTTTGTGTTCGAGTAACCTATATGTGGTCATGGATTTTCCATGACATGTTTTTGCCTCCCTTCTTCTAAGATGATTCATCTTCTGATTTTCTCAGTCCATGCATTTTTAGTTATCTCAAGATTTTTGATAGTTCACATTTTTTAAACCTTTGTAACTACTTTTAAAGAGAATTCCTTAAAAAAATTCTTGAAAATATCTTTATGAAGTTTATGCATGCATTTTACTTGTTTTTAAATATAGGCCCCCTTTTCTTACCATCTCTCTATCATTTTTTATGGATGAAGTTTGTAATTTCTGAGATGAGTTTTCTTGGTCTTTTGACTCTTCAGGCCACATTGGTGTTAGACATATGGTTAATGTGTTTGATTACCTTTTTATCATATAGTCTAGTCCTTTAGCTAATAAATAAAGCTCTTCTCAGTTAACCATTCTTTGAGAAGTAACAAACTTTTTTAATTATGATATTGTCATCTAGTCAAACGATGCCTCCATCTGTGGTATTCTTACACCATTACCCACTTGTTTTTATTTTGATAGAGTTGTGATGCTCCATTATTCTCATTTCTCTAAAGTAGTTTATCAAATCATCTATTGTCAATGACTGTTGCAAATTTCACCCAGCTAATCAGGTTGTGTGCACCCTTCAGACATTTATCCTGATCCACTAATATGATAACATTTTTCAGGTATCGTAGTCATCCTTCAAAGAGTAAACTGGACTTTTATACATGAAGACGCCTCTCAAGTGTAACGTTACTTTCAACTACTTTTGGAGTTCATCAAGTAGTTTACTATTGTCTTCGAGCAACATTGCCCTTAACTAATATGGGTATTATCCATAACCTTTTATAAGGTCCATAGGATTGTTGGCTGCTTAATTTCTCTAATGACTACTCATAAGAAATGTTGATTTTTGTCAAGAATTTTACAAACTTGGTCAATGACCTTTTTGTTTGAAAATATTTTTCTTGTTTTGGGATGAAATCATAAATTTCAAAGATTATATGCATTCTAGTCTTATTGTTGCAAAGAAATCATAGAGATGTGGTTTTAAAAGTATTTCTTTGATCGTAAACCCAAGACATGTCTTTCAACACAAAGATGTAGCTTTCATATGTTTTTGGTTGACAATTGATAGGGTAAAGTTTGAAAATAAGTGTTAGCCCAAAGTTCGATTATTCATAGCTTGAATAAACATCTTGAAATTTTGAATCTTGTATTTTGAAAGGAGAAATTTATCTGATGTGAGCTTAAAATAATTTTGTTTTGAATTTCTTACAATTTCTAAGGGGTTTAATCTTTAGGAAAAGGATAATTTGGTCTTTTATTCAAGCAAGATTAAAATTGGTGAAGGTACATGATGATGTGATCTTCTATTTTTTGGGTTTTAAAGCAAGAGGCTTGAGTAAAACTCAAGATTTTGTTAAGAAAAAAAAATCATCTCATTCTTAGAACTTATTTTATCAGTATGAATAATAACAAGTAGCTTTGTTCATGATGTCATGATTCTTGTAAGAAAGTTCTTTTGTATTTTGAGAACGCCATTTATCGGTTCAAGTTGTATGCTTACTCGATTAGAAATGATTTTTTGAGGCTATGACTCCTAGCTATGAAAGAAAGGGATTTTTAGGCACAAAAAGTGTTTTAAAAGGATTAGACGATCATTTTCATTGTCTTATAATCTTTATTCATCGTATTTCTTTGATTTTCCCTTTTTGTTTGCTTTGCTAGGGCATTTTTTTTGTCCTTAACTTGGTCATTGTTGTTTTTTATTTGGGTATGCCCTCTAATATTTGGATTTCTCTGGCTCTTTGGCTTTTGACGATCTCTCTTTGGTTTTAATATTTAATTTTTTTCTTACCCCCAAATGCAGGGTGTGATTCTAGTCAAGGTTTTATAAAAGAAAAACTTATTCAAACTTAAATAAGGATAACAAAGGGTATATTTTTAGAAACAAAGGGTATATTTTTAGAACATGAAGGGATAACAAAGACAACCTTTCATGATTTCAAGCGCAAGTGGTTAAAACTGATAAATTTTATCCTCGTCCAATTTAAGAATTTTGATTTCAAACTTTTACATGAGAGTGTGTTTTTGTGAATCAATAACTAGCAAATCAAACTAGATGCGATTATGCATACATCTAAAATATGGTCTAAGAGACATGAGATGTGAGTTTTTTTATTTTTCATGTCTTGATTTAACATTGTTTGGTTACCTCAAAATATGAATTGCTTGAATAATTCATTTTTCACATTACAAAAGGGTGTCTAAATGTTGTTTTAAGAAAACATTGAATTGTTTTTTTTTTAAAAAAAGCAAATTCAATTTTTTCATAAATATTTTGGCAAAATGTTTTTTTTTTACAAAATTGATTTGGTCACAATGCTTTGTATATCCATGGAATCAAATATGGAGGTCATTTCTTTGAAACTAGTCCTCACACAACATCATCATCTAAAAACAAGCACAAGAAGTTTAAAATCACAACAAAGATTGATCATTTCTTTGAAGAATATAGTTCAATCATGAATCAAGCAAGAAAATTCTTATTTTCTATGCTACAATAAGTGGCAATTAATATGTATTATAAATTTGAAAGTTAAGTCTTACAAAAGAGTATTTATACTCTTAGAAATAAACTTCAAAAATAACTTAATGGGCTTACTTGACTCAATTTGAAACTACTACCAAAATAACCCAAAAATTAACTAAATAACATAAAAATAATAAAATAAATATTCTGAAATTTTATCTTACGATGCCATAACTAATAACTAAAAATAATTCAAGAGAAATAATTGTTCACAGAATCATTGCCAAGCAAAAGCCTGATGCCTTGTAAAATAAGAATTAATTTGTGCTTCTTCTTTGATATGGAATCCTTGTAAAATAAGTAAGTCAAAGGCTGCCACATAAGTTCCCAATAGAATAAAGGACTCTTTTTAGTGAATGGAATCCATAACTCTTACGTAAACAATGTTTTTTTTTCCTTTTTGCACTTTGTTGGCAAGTTTTATGCTTAACTTTAAATACATTGTTATCTCACATCTGGATGAACTAGCAGACCTATCATATATCGTTGAAAAGGTACAAACATCTAGTTTCCAAAACAATTGAAATCATATCTAAAATCTGTATGTAGCCTCAAATATGATCCAAAAAGTAGACGAATGTCCAAACTAGAAGATTTGAACCTTTTAAACCCAAGCCTCTTGACTTAGCCCATTGAATTCCTCTTGGATCCACTTTATTTTAGTCCTTAGAATAAACCCAATAGACACTCCTAATGGATACTTTAATGTCATAGCCAAGATCACATCATTATTTCTCTTTTTGGAAAGAAGTCTGCATCTTCTTGTAGTTTCCATTAACGACTATATTAAGATCTCAAAAATCATATTCAAGCATAAGTCTTGAACTATGTTAGTGTGAGCAGTAGATTTTGCTTCAATATAGATTAATCCTTGGTAAGAAGCTCCTTCTCTAAGTGATCAACATACCCCATCATTCAGCTCTTAAGATATTATCGTTCTAATTTTAGAGTCAATCTTGAAATCTTCAACTCTTAATACTAAAAGAGTCATCAACTTCTTTACCTATTGATGGAATTCATCATTAAAGTCAATGTCATGACCATGTTGCTAATGATATTTACAAAACTTATCAAGATCCCCCAATATTTGTGTCTTGGATGACACCTTGAGGTATCCTACTTGCATCAACATTCCATATAAATTCTTTATGGTTGCCCTTGAGACTATTTCATTTTTTTCCTTTTTGTCAATGGAATTGACTTCTCTAATTCCTAAGGCATGATTTGGAAACAGGTTTGAGTTCTCATTTAGAGCTTCCTCGAATGTGATTCATCCTGCCTTGATAAGTTAGAGGAGCTAGTCCTTAAAAGCATGGTGGTTTTTAATTTTATGCCCACTGGTGAAACCATGATACTCACATGTTTGGGCAGACTCATATTGTTTTAGATATGGGGATAAAAATAGTTTTTGGTGAATTGGAATAATCTGTCCAATACCGACCAATATTTTAAATATGTTTTTAAAAGATCAAGGATAGGGTGTTAAGGTTTTCTTTAGCAGTTGTAAGTTTCCATATGGTTTCTTATTAGATTGAATTTGATTAGTCATTTGAGGAAAATGATTGGGATACTGAGGCATAAATGATCTTGATCCATATTTCTCATTTGAAGCTATCTTCTGATTTGTCCACTAATATAGTATCAAACCTCTCTTTTAGATTCCTTATCCTTCTCAATTTCAATCCTTGCTCCACCCTCTCTACCGCTGATATTATCTCTATAAAATAAGCTAATGAATTACCAGTCAAGTAGTCATAATAAGAAGTCTTTAAAGTATTGATAAAGATGGAATTGACCTCATTCTCAAGTAGTAAAGGATAAACTTGTGTTGCCCTTTCACGCAGCCTCATTGCATATTTCTTGACTGATTCATTATTTTTCATCTGTCTTCTTTGAAGATCTAACTTGGTTGAAGCCATATTTAAGTTGAATATTAATTGTTATAGAAATATATTAACTAAATAGTCTCATTTCTTTGTTTTTTTTTTTCAGAGCCATTCCAAACAATATACCAATTGAGAGTTGTTTTGACCAAACTATCATGAATATGTTGGATCAAGAGTTTTTCATTATGGATAACTTCTACCATTATATTGTAATATACTTTGAGGTAAGTCTTCGGGCATTGTGCTCCTGTGTACTTAACAATTTTAGGAGCTTCAAATTTTATGGAAATCTCAACATGAGGCTTACGACATATTTCCTTAGCTAGAAATGGATCATGTGAATCTTTTTTTTTTTTTTTTATGATTGTATGGAATACACCATTTTTCTCATGAAATGATAACTACCCATATTAACTTATTTGATTAATCTTTTTTTGAAGTCGTGACAATCATTAATGGAATGACCTACTATTCCTGTATGGTATTTGCCTTATGCATTTTTGTTATACCATTTGGGAAAGGGTGGTTGGACGAGCTTAAATGGTTGAGGCACTATTTGATTGGAATTTATGAGGCTTTGATAAATATCATTAAGGGGAATTAAGAGGGGATAAAACTAGCATTTTCTTTTGCTTTTTAGATTTTTATGATATCTAGGGTGGAACAAAGACAAATGTGTTTAATGCATCTGGTTTGCAACAATTTGCAGTGAATGAGAGACAAAATAACATGAATCTTTGATGTATTTAGGGTGTTAGAAGTAAGATTTTGCAAATTTTGAGTAATCAAATAATCATTTAAAACTCTCTTCTGATGAGGTCGTGTATAATGACAAGGGGGAATATTTGTTGTAGACTCCTCAGTATTGGCTTCCATGTGTAGGGCCTCTTGCTAGAGTGAATAGTTTGTTATAACAGATCTATTAACTGAGTTATTTCCCTTTTCAAAAAACTATTATGCTTCTGTCTAGGATGAACTTCCTTTTTGTCTTCCATTTACTTATTGGCAAGGGGTGGCGTTAAATGAGTGGCTTATATTTCTCCTGCATATGCATATAGGACATGTCAAACTCTAAAATATTTGCATGTTGATGCTTATGTTGGATATAGATTAACTTATTTGAACTTGATTCTTGACTTCTATTTTCTTGATTTTGGGCAAGATTTCTATAAAAGAGTATTTCTTCAAGTTCTTATCATGATTGAATTCCAAAAACATTAGATAACAAAGAATCTAAGTTGCGGCCCTTTCATTACATATAATAAAAAGAGTTTGTATATTTTTTATAAATCAAACTTAGAAAAGCTAGAAAAACCTATACATTACTACTCATAAAAAACATTGTCTCTATTATCTATATTTCCAATAAAACTGGTTGTTGGATCTAAGTGTTCTCGGTACTTTATAGCATCATTTTCAACTTAGGTAGCCTACTACTACAATCTCTAAGTCTGACATCCACCACGTCCACCAGAAGCACTACTCAGTATTTTAGCCATATCTCTAGCTCTAGTGATCTAAATACTCTAACATTTTATGGGTGGAAAGATAAGATGATTTTCAACAACTTTTATGCGGAACACTTTGCCAAATTCTGATTGCATCAATGTCAATTCATCCAGCCAAAATGCTTGAGTGCTGCTGTCCACCAAGTCCACTAAATCAATAATTAGCCACTACATCAATAATCAATTACCAAATGAATAATTTTGAATTTTAGCCTATAAAAGGAGGCATTTTCCATTCATTTAGGAATCTTGGTTCTTCAGATCAAGATCAAGTTCTTGCTCTCTCTCTTTATATTTTTGTATTGCTTAAGTTTTGCTTTCATTAATATCTTGTTTATGCTTTTCATTTCCTTTACTATACTTAGTTAACTTATATCATGTTTATGTTTTTATATTATTTATTTATGTTTTTCTTCTTCATAATGTATAGTGTTGCGATGTTGCGGTCGCACAAATTAATTACCCTAGCTTCAAACACAACACACAAGATAGTATAGAGCAAGCAAGGGGTCGATCCCACGAGGAAGATTCAAGTCAGATTTTTATGCTAGATGATATGCAATTTGGGGGGGGGGGTTGGACGTTATCTAGGCTAAAGCAAAAGAAAACAGAAAACTATCAAACTAAATTTAATAAAATCAGAAAATTATCAAGAGAACAAACCTTGGTCACAAGCACACATCCACCTACAGAAATCAGAACTGATCATGGAAACGAAATATCAATTTATATTCTGAATATTTATCTCTTCTTAACATTGGTTAGTTAACGGATCCGCCGTATAACTAGCCCTAACCATCAAACAACCACAGTGTCCGCACTAGTAATTTAATTCAATGGCAGCCTTAAGAACTAGATAAGTTGATTAATCAAGAAAACATAACTGTCCGCAGTCTATGTTTGATTTGATTGAATGTTCTCCCTAAGATTAATAATGTAGATCCGCCACAATTATTAAACTCAGTTGCTTCACAAGTTCATATACCACAACTCCGGTTTTGATATCAAACTTAACAATAGATTGTCTACAATAATAACTTAGAGTCCGCTCTAGCAATTAAAATAAACAATCATAGGAAAAATAAGCATAGGAGAACAAACATATTCATCATATAAACTGAAAAGAAAAGGTAAAATAAATCTCACAGTTCTTGAAATCCGAAGGTTTCCGTGTCCTTGCAACCAAGAAAAAGTGTTTAGCCTTGCATGTTTGTTGAACAACTAATCAAAAAGAAGAAAGAATGCATAATTTTGGGTTTCTTAGAGGAAGGGGGCGTTTTTCTCTCCTTGGCTGGCTGCTCCCCTTCTCTTCTCTCATTCTTTTTATATCCTAGGAAACCCTAGGTCTCTATTTTACAAAATAGTCCTCCATTAAGTAGACTGTTTACATTTAAGTACTTCAATAACTATTTTCCTAAAAAGGAGAAATAGCCTTGCATGAAATCTTCAAGCTTTGATTTAGAGGAGCTAAATTGCTGAAATAAAAACTTGGATATCGGTTTAAATGCTTCGGAATGTCATTTGGACTCGTTTCTTCACGAAACCTGTTTGCTAGCAGAATTCAGATGTCATCTTTGAAAAATCATATCTTCCTCATATGACATCGTTTTTGGCTGCAATTTTGAGCGTTTATATAACTTTGAGTCATGAATCCAAAACAATTGAGTTTGTATCAATTGGACTTCTGTAGCTCCAGATATTCAAGTTGGAATGGCCAAAGGTCAACACTGGCAGATTGCGAGATTTGACTTTGAAGGCTGCGATTTCCATGCTCTTCCTTATTTTATTTTCTTGCCTTAGATGTCCAGAAAGGTATGGATGTTACCTTTTTAATTCCACTGGAATCACTTCATTTCAACCTCTAGAGCTCACGCTCTGCACAAAACATCGACTGAAGGTCAAATCTGCCAATTATCTCCAATTTACTCCTTTTTGCATCTTTCATCCAAAAGTGCCTTCAAAACATAAAACAAAGAATATCAAGGCATTTTATATATAAAACATAGGCAAAACACTAGTTAAATGTGGGTGAAACTATTGAATAATATGGTTGCATCAAATACCCCCACACTTACCTCTTGCTCGTCCTCGAGAAAGGATAGGTAAAACCAAATTGAAGTTAAATTAAATGAAATCACTATGACTAATCTTCTAATCTCCCATCAATATCCAAGAATATATGCATTATAAACAAGAACACAATTAAGAAGGATAAAGAGTATAAATTTTCATGAATTTATTTACATGCAAACTTCAAAACTTAATTAATCGTCGGGATTTAAATGAAATCTATGCCATGCCAAAGTGATAGGTCCTCTCATTGATATACACTCCAACACTCACGTGTTTAGGGCTTATGTGTTTAAATCTCTCAAATTCAATCAATGAATATGTTCTACTATAAGCTTGCTCTTCAATCTCATCTCCATTAATAACATATTACAAACAATGCATGAATCAAAAGGTCTTATTTTCTGGTTGTAATGGGGTTAAGGTAAAGGTGAGGTAAAAGAGAGTAAAAGAAAAAGGTTCAAACCAAAGAAAGTAGAGCATTCTGAAAAATGATATTTCAAACAAGATATTCCATCGAAGCACATAAATTTTCCATCTTTAATCACCAATGCTTAACTTCTTTTGATTTCAAGCTTTTTCAATATAAAATCTTAAGAACATAAAGGAACACTTTTTTCTTTTTCTTTTTCTTTTTTCTGTTTTTTTTTTGTTTTTTTTTTACCTTTGGCAACTTTGCCCATCTTTTCATCAAACATCACTTCTTCTTTCTTTTCACATAATTTCCAACCATAATTCCATGAAATATCACTAGTATATACTCTACTAATCCTTGGCCAAGGGAAAAGGAGAACATATATAAAGTTAAGGCTTATACATGGATAAAGCAAAGAAAAGATAAACAAGCTCAAAAGGGGTTTACTAAGGATAATATGCTTTAAGTTGGCTTTTTGGCTCAAATGGTTAAAATTCCTAATGCCTTTATCATCTTCATGTATGTATGTAATATGAATGTAATCTCAACAAGATATGAAACAAGTTCTAAAGATACATATCATTGAAAGAAGGCACAATCAAAGAATATAATGTTGAAGGCTCAAAACCTTGCATTGGTATAACACTATAAAGTCAACATGGCATATTCTCAAAGTCAATCCCTAAACCAATTAAACCTTAAAACTTGCATGCACACTCCTTCATTCGATTTATATCTTCATCTATCTCAACTAATTCTCATACATAATACTCATATTCTCAAAAACCAATGGGAGTTCAAAAGATCAAACATAATTTTTTTTAAAAAAAAAAATAACAAAGAAAATCAAAATTAGAAAACCAACATTCTCCCAATACCCCCACACTTAAAACATAACATTGTCCTCAATGTTAAAATAAAAGAAAAGGAATATTGGAGAATGACAAAAATAAAGTAAAATGCGAAAAATAAAAGACAAGGGAAAAATAAAGCAAATCTGTTTTTTTTTTTTGTGCTGGGTTGCCTCCCAGTAAGCGCTTTTGTTTTATGTCATTGGCTTGACATGTTGCATGCTTATTCTTCATAGATTGGTTCAGCTAACTCCGCAGAAGCGGTGAGTCCTGTCGTCCAACCTTCATAGAAAGGTTTCAAGCGATGCCCATTGACCTTGAGTACTTTGTTGGTTTCTAAACTTGTAATTTCAACTGCACCATAAGAAAAAACATTAGAAACAACAAATGGTCCAATCCAACGAGAGCGTAACTTTCCAAGAAAAAGTTTCAAACGCGAATGATAAAGAAGGACTTTGTCTCCAACATTAAACTCTTTTCTTGTAATCATTCGGTCATGGAGACTCTTAGTCTTTTCTTTATAAATCCTTGCATTCTCGTAAGCATCATTTCGAATCTCTTCCAACTCTTGCAATTGCAACTTTCTTGCAATCCCAGCAGCATCATAATCCATGTTACATTTTTTAATGGCCCAAAAAGCTTTGTGTTCAAGCTCCACCGGTAGATGACATGCTTTTCCATAAATCATCCTATAAGGTGACATTCCTATAAGTGATTTGTAAGCAGTCCGATAAGCCCAAAGTGCATCACCAAGTCGTAGACTCCAATCTCGCCGGTTAGGTTGCACTGTCTTCTCCAAAATGGACTTGATTTCTCGATTTGAAATTTCAGCTTGGCCATTCGTTTGAGGATGGTATGCTGTGGAAGTTCGATGAGTCACATGATATTTGCGTAACAATGCTTCCATTGAACGATTGCAAAAATGAGTGCCACGATCACTAATGATAGCTTTAGGGATTCCAAACCTGTCAACTATGTGAGTCCTGACAAAATCTAAAACAACCTTAGCATCGTTAGTTCGTGTGGCTTTCGCCTCAATCCATTTGGACACATAATCAACAGCAAGAAGGATATAAAGATTGCCAAAAGAAGAAGGAAATGGACCCATAAAATCAATACCCCAAACATCAAAAATTTCACTCACAAGAATATTTGTTAAAGGCATTTGATTCTTGTGAGTGATATTACCTGTTTTTTGGCATTTTTCACATGATTTGCAAAAATGATATGCATCCTTAAAAATAGAAGGCCAATAAAAACCACTTTCAAGTACCTTGTGGGCCGTTCTTTTTGCTCCAAAATGCCCACCACAAGAATGAGAATGACAAAAGGTAAGAATGGAATGAAATTCATCTTGTGGTACACATCTCCTAACTACTTGATCCACACAAAATTTCCACAGATAAGGAGTATCCCAAAAATAATATTTAGCATCAGCTCGTAACTTGTCTTTTTGGGATGTAGACAAACCTGGAGGGAATTCTTTGGTGACTAAATAGTTCACCAAATCAGCATACCATGGTCTTGTAGAGGAATGTAACACATACAACTGCTCATCGGGGAATGTCTCTCTTATTGTTTCGGTTTGTATATCCTCAATCCTTAGTCGGCTCAAGTGATCAGCCACATGATTTTCGGCACCTTTTTTGTCTTTGATCTCAAGATCAAATTCTTGTAAAAGCAAGATCCACCTAATCAATCTTGGTTTGGACTCCTTTTTCTTCAAAAGATACCTTAAAGCTGCATGATCAGTAAAAACAATGACTTTTGTACCAAGTAGATATGACCTAAATTTTTCAAGAGCAAACACCACTGCAAAAAGTTCCTTCTCAGTTGTATGGTAATTGCATTGTGCACCGTCCAACATGCGGGAAGCATAGGCGATAACATGCAAATTCTTCCCAATTCTTTGCCCAAGGACAGCCCCTACCGCATAGTCACTTGCATCACACATTATCTCAAAAGGCTCATCCCAATTTGGTGGTTGGATGATAGGGGCAGATGTGACACGCCTCTTAAGCTCATCATGGGCATCTTTACATGCTTGATCAAACACAAAATCCACTTCTTTGGCTAATAGTTTGCACAAGGGTGCTGTAATCTTTGAGAAATCTTTAATAAAGCGTCGATAGAAACCTGCATGGCCAAGAAAAGAACGAATTTCCCTCACGCAGGAGGGGTAAGGCAATGATGAAATAACGTCTATTTTAGCTTTATCAACCTCTAATCCACGTGAAGACACAACATGCCCAAGAACTATTCCTTGTTCTACCATAAAATAACACTTCTCATAGTTTAAGACAAGGTTAGTTTCAATGCACCTTTTCAAGATCAAAGATAAATTTTCTAGACATTTATCAAAAGAATCACCATACACCGTGAAATCATCCATGAAAACCTCAATTATTCTTTCAACATAGTCAGAAAAAATACTCATCATGCATCTTTGAAAAGTTGCAGGTGCATTACAGAGACCAAAGGGCATTCTCCTATATGCATATGTACCAAATGGACATGTAAATGTAGTCTTTTCTTGATCCTCAGGATTAATAACAATCTGATTGTATCCACTATATCCATCAAGAAAGCAATAAAAAGACTTACCTGCTAGGCGTTCAAGCATTTGATCCATGAATGGTAATGGAAAATGATCTTTGCGTGTAGCAAGATTTAGCTTTCTGTAATCAACACACATTCTCCATCCACTCGAGATGCGAGTAGGAATGAGCTCATCATTTTTGTTTTTCACCAACGTGATTCCGGTCTTTTTAGGCACCACATGGATTGGCGCAACCCATTTACTGTCCGTGATGGGATAAATGACTCCTGCATCTAACAGTTTTAAAATTTCAGCTTTCACTACCTCCATCATAGGCGGGTTCAACCTCCTTTGCATTTCCCTTGTTGGTTTCACATTGTCCTCCAATAGTATGTGATGCATACACATTGAGGGACTAATGCCCTTGATGTCAGCTAAAGTCCATCCAATGGCCGTCTTGTGATCACATAACAATTTCACAAGTTTTTCCTCTTGCGTATTTGTCAAACCTGATGCTATAATAACGGGAAGTGTATTGTTGTCGCCAATGAATACATACTTCAAATTATCGGGCAAAGGTTTCAATTATAACTCGGGTGCCTGTAAAATAGATGGCAAAAGCTTTTTATGTGAGAGTACTAAATCAACAAAGACATTACCATGGGGAACAGTTTGCAATGATTGCAAAGCCAATGCTGATTCGTGCACGTTTTGGGGAACACATATGTGCCTCTCCATCTCTTCTATCTCGGTAAAATCATAGCCATAGCTCAAAGCTACGCTTAATCCATCCTCACAATCAAAATCAAAAACTTGCTGCACACACTTATCAACTTGGTCATAGCATGTGATAGAATAAACATTGCTATAAGGATATTTCATTGCATCATGAAAATTAAATTCAATCTTTTCATCTCCTACTTCCATAGACAAAGTATCCTTACCACAATCTATCCTTGTATTGGCAGTTTTCAAGAATGGTCTCCCAAACAATATAGGAGTGCTGTTTGATGAATCACAAGAATCATGTTCCATATCAAGAATATAAAAGTCGCATGGAATGACCAAACTATCAATCTTAACTAGGACATCTTCTATCACACCAAGTGGGTAAACAAAACTACGATCCGCAAGTTGTATTACAATGCTAGTTTTATTCAAAGGCTCAAGACTAAGAGAATCATAAACATGTTTGGGCATAACACTAATGGATGCACCTAAATCGTATAAAGCTCTTTTAAAACTAGCATTACCAATAACACATGGGATAGTAAACGCACCTTGGTCTTTTTGTTTCAAAGGCAGATTCTTTTGAACAACGGCAGATACAACTTCACCCATACTTACCGTTTCATGACCTTTCAGTTTGAAAGCTCTCTTAGTAGTACACAACTCCTTCAAGAATTTTGCATACTTGGGAATTTGCTTGATAGCATCAAGCAAAGGAATGTTGAGTTCTACTTTCTTGAAAACCTCTAAAATCTCTTTTTCTTTGTCCTCTTTCTTTGACCTAGAAGAACTCACAGGAAAGGGTGGAATTGTTTTAAAACTGGAAGTCATTGATTGAGGACTTACCTTTAGAGTGTTGGTCGTGGTTTCAATTTGTGAAGGAGAAGGATGTTTCTTTTTTGTACTCAATTCAGTTTCTATCTCTTCTTCTTCCTCCATCTCAATTTGTTTCGACCTTTTCTCTTCAAGTTCTTTCCCACTTCGCAGCATGATCGCACTAACATTCTCTTTTGGATTCAATGCTTGGGAGGGCAATTTTCCATTCATTTGTGCTTCCAATTTCCCCACACTTGAAGCTACTTGCCCCATTTGCTTCTCCAAGTTGTGAATACTTGACCTTGTTTCCTGTTGAAAAGACATGACATTTTGTTGCAAGGTCACAGTGTTAGAAGCCAAAGTTTTCATCATCTCACGAAGATCATCACTGGATGACGACCCCATAACATTGGAGTTTGTGAATGAAGGGGGTTGTCTTGCTTGATAATTCTGTTGGGGCTGAAATCCATGGGGATGGAATTGTCGGCCTTGATTGCCTTGTTGAGGCTGGTTCCCATACCGTAGGTTGGGATGATCTCTCCATCCAGGATTGTACGTGTGGGAAAAATGATCATACTTACGCTGAGGTTGTCCATTGAATGCTCCATCAACTGCATTAGCTTGTTCAATGTAATCTTCTTGCATTGTTGGGCACATATCTGAAGCATGTCCTTGTAAGGAGCATATGCTACAAACTTTCACCTGCTGTACATTGCCACAAGCCAAAGAACGCACAAGAGAAGTAAGATCATTAACTTTATTCTCAAGGTTAGAAATACTTATCTCATTTACTCGTTTATTTGCAAAGTCTCCACGAGTGCCAAACTGTTTCGAGTTGGCTGCCATGTTTGAGATCAATTGGCGTGCAGCCTCGGGTGTCTTATCTACCAATGCCCCTCCACTTGCAGCATCAATGATACTACGGTCAGTAGGCATTAATCCTTCATAGAAATATTGAATGAGCAGCTGATCGGGTATTTGATGATGAGGGCATTGAATGCACAGTTGCTCAAATCTTTCCCAATACTCGGAAAGTGTCTCTCCATGAGATTGTCGAATCCCACATATTTCTTTCCTTATGTTGGCAACTCGAGATGCTGGGAAATACTTCTCAAGGAAGATCTTCTTCATGCCATTCCACGTTCCAATTGAACCTGGGAGAATGGAGAAAAGCCATACCTTTGCTGCCCCTTTTAAAGAGAAAGGGAAAGCTTTCAACTTAACCTGTTCTTCATCAACTCCATTCGGTTTCATGCCAACGCAAACCATATGGAATTCCTTGAGATGAGTATGAGGATCTTCTCCTGCAAGACCATTGAAAGTTGGTAGCAAATGTATAAAACCAGATTTGAGCTCAAAGTTTACATTATTGTCGATGTTTATGCACAATGGCTGATTTTCCACGTTAGGAGCAGCAAGCTCCTTGAGTGTTTGTTGTCGTGCAACAGCCATGGTGTTAAGGCGAGCTTCCTTTCGTAACCTGCGTAAAGTTTTTTCTATTTCGAGATCCAAATGCACTTGAATTTGATTAGTAGAACGGGTTACTGGCATAAATCATCAAGAAAATTTAAAATAAACCAACCACACAAGAGATCGAAAACAATGCAAATTGTACGAAAATCCTACGGTAGAAAACAAAAACTGCCTAAAAACCCTAGAAAACAGCGGAATTTGGCCTCGATAGGGTGGGGCTAGTGGTTCACCACTAGTCCTGTTTAGAACGTCGTTTCCCTTCAGGAAACAAATGGCCGATACCTAATTCCACCAAAAAATCTGTTTTGAACAGTACCGCTGCCGTAATGAACAGTACCGCAGCAAACAAAAATTCTGTTTTTTTTTTTTCTCAGAAAAAGAAATAACAATCACAGCAAATAAAAATAATAGCACAAGAATCAACTAAAATTACTTCCCCGGCAACGGCGCCAAAATTTGTTGCGATGTCGCGGTCGCACAAATTAATTACCCTAGCTTCAAACACAACACACAAGATAGTATAGAGCAAGCAAGGGGTCGATCCCACGAGGAAGATTCAAGTCAGATTTTTATGCTAGATGATATGCAATTTGGAGGGGGGGGTTGGACGTTATCTAGGCTAAAGCAAAAGAAAACAGAAAACTATCAAACTAAATTTAATAAAATCAGAAAATTATCAAGAGAACAAACCTTGGTCACAAGCACACATCCACCTACAGAAATCAGAACTGATCATGGAAACGAAATATCAATTTATATTCTGAATATTTATCTCTTCTTAACATTGGTTAGTTAACGGATCCGCCGTATAACTAGCCCTAACCATCAAACAACCACAGTGTCCGCACTAGTAATTTAATTCAATGGCAGCCTTAAGAACTAGATAAGTTGATTAATCAAGAAAACATAACTGTCCGCAGTCTATGTTTGATTTGATTGAATGTTCTCCCTAAGATTAATAATGTAGATCCGCCACAATTATTAAACTCAGTTGCTTCACAAGTTCATATACCACAACTCCGGTTTTGATATCAAACTTAACAATAGATTGTCTACAATAATAACTTAGAGTCCGCTCTAGCAATTAAAATAAACAATCATAGGAAAAATAAGCATAGGAGAACAAACATATTCATCATATAAACTGAAAAGAAAAGGTAAAATAAATCTCACAGTTCTTGAAATCCGAAGGTTTCCGTGTCCTTGCAACCAAGAAAAAGTGTTTAGCCTTGCATGTTTGTTGAACAACTAATCAAAAAGAAGAAAGAATGCATAATTTTGGGTTTCTTAGAGGAAGGGGGCGTTTTTCTCTCCTTGGCTGGCTGCTCCCCTTCTCTTCTCTCATTCTTTTTATATCCTAGGAAACCCTAGGTCTCTATTTTACAAAATAGTCCTCCATTAAGTAGACTGTTTACATTTAAGTACTTCAATAACTATTTTCCTAAAAAGGAGAAATAGCCTTGCATGAAATCTTCAAGCTTTGATTTAGAGGAGCTAAATTGCTGAAATAAAAACTTGGATATCGGTTTAAATGCTTCGGAATGTCATTTGGACTCGTTTCTTCACGAAACCTGTTTGCTGGCAGAATTCAGATGTCATATTTGAAAAATCATATCTCCCTCATATGACATCGTGTTTGGCTGCAATTTTGAGCGTTTATATAACTTTGAGTCATGAATCCAAAACAATTGAGTTTGCATCAATTGGACCTCTGTAGCTCCAGATATTCAAGTTGGAATGGCCAAAGGTCAACACTGGCATATTGCGAGATTTGACTTTGAAGGCTGCGATTTCCATGCTCTTCCTTATTTTATTTTCTTGCCTTAGATGTCCAGAAAGGTATGGATGTTACCTTTTTAATTCCACTGGAATCACTTCATTTCAACCTCTAGAGCTCATGCTCTGCACAAAACATCGACTGAAGGTCAAATCTGCCAATTATCTCCAATTTACTCCTTTTTGCATCTTTCATCCAAAAGTGCCTTCAAAACATAAAACAAAGAATATCAAGGCATTTTATATATAAAACATAGGCAAAACACTAGTTAAATGTGGGTGAAACTATTGAATAATATGGTTGCATCATATAGCTAAGTTTATCATGTTAAGGTGAAAAGGTTTCACTAATGGTGTTAGGATAAGTATAATATAAACTTAATATGGATTTTAATGCTTATATCCTAAACAACTTGCTATTAACATGTCTTATCATTTTTATCTTATGAATTCTTAATACCTTGCTTGTTAAATGGTTAATCTAGATTTGTGTTGTATAACACTTGGTACATCAAATACTTGATCATGAATACCTGATAAAATTTATAAGTATGGTATTACATAAATAAGATGATTAATATGATCATGTTGATAATTTATAAAGAGTTTATACTTTACTTATCTCTAATACTATTAGTGAATTCTCTAACCTTGACATTTGTTTTTATCATTATTTAATCTTCACATTTATCTTACATTTCAGAGTCCTCTTTAACTCATCATCACCACCACCACCACCACCACCATCATCGTTGTTGTTGTTGTTGTTATTTATAATTTATATAGTTCACCTCCCTGTGGTTCTACTCCGGTCTTGCCGGGTTATTTATTACTTTGACATTCCTACACTTGGGATAAGACATCTACTCTTTGATCATGTCACTTATCAATACTCATTCTCCTCTTAGCTGACTTATTGATCTTGACCCCCCCTTTTTTTTTCTATTTGCACATATTTGTTGATCGGTTCATTCTGCTTGGCTATTCGAGTTCCTAACTCATTTTGGATCCCTTTGGCTACTTCTACCTTAACCTTTTTTTCCATTTTATATCCACCTTGAGATCCTTTGCCAAGGTCACTAATTGTTCGTTCTTTCCTTCTATTTGCTGATTCAAAAAATTTATCATCTTATCTTCTTCTTTCAGATGTTTTTCTAGCCTCTTCCTTGATTTGCAATTACGTAAGTAACTCGGTGAATGTTTTCTTTTAGAGTAGGAGAACGTAATAGGCCCCTGCAGTCAAAGAACTCACTGCCCTTTCCTTTCGGGCTTAACTTCTTTACTCTAAAGGGAATACAACTATTGATGTAATGATTCTAACTATCATACATATAAGAATTATAGTGCGGTTCTGCGAAAGGAAAGCAGTTATATCCACTGTGATAAAAAAGCATTTCACCTCTCTTCTGGCGGAAAGCCCTTTCCAGATGGAGTAAGTAGTCCATGAAACGTTCAAAATGTGGCTCGACTAGAAGGTTTACGGAGATGCGTACCCTTTAGGTAGGTAAGGGCTTCAATCAAGATTGCCTCCAACTTCTTAAGCACGTGAGGAAATGGTCTAACATCTTTTCAATCGACATCCCAATCAAAGACAAGTTCTACCAAAGCTGGGATCTGAAATAGTTTGTTGCCCTTTATTTTTCAAAAAATTCTGCACTTTTCTTATTGCTTTCTAAGCTCTTCCTCATTGTCAATCCTTTTTTTTATCCTTCTTTAGTTGCTTGTGGCTACTCTATTTTTGGGTTTTAAGGAGTCATAGATTCAATTATTCCAGAAAGCCCGTTATTTCTCCATATGGCTTAATTTTGCTGGATGATGATTCAAACTCAACTCCTTCATCCTTCTTTACTATAAGAAGTCTTCCTCAATTTTGTCTAATCAACTTGAGCTTTTCCAATGACGACTGATTCTTAAATGATCCAGTGAAATCATCTAAACCTAAAGTTCTTGGTATGACTATATTCCACTAAGCTGTCTTGTTACTAATATAGGAGCATAACCACTGTAACCTATGCTTCCAATCAAAAGGACCCATATTTTACCACCACAAAACATTATGCAAGATGTATTGTTCATACAAGGTGGTTTCCACTTAAAGTTACTTTGTGGTAATGTTGCACATTTCTCCACCCATGCTTTCTCATCCAAATTATTTCAAGTTTCATCCATAACAATCTTTAATGGTCAAAGAGCAAACCATTAAAAGTTATTGAAAATATCTCTTGGTATTTTGATTTGACTAATAATCCATAGATATGACAGTGGAATACAACATCTCATGACCCCTCGTCCATGTAAACTACAATGATTAAATGATAACATGGTTTTAGCTAAAATTACAGCAGAAGGGTTAATTTTAGAGTGCTCAGGCTCTATGAACACATCTGCAACTTCCAAACTGTTGACTCCAGCTTCAGATGGAAACAAAACAAGCCCAAATATAGCAAATGCCATTAACTTGTACCGTTCATTTCCT
This sequence comes from Populus nigra, assembly GCF_951802175.1. Taxonomy (NCBI): domain Eukaryota; kingdom Viridiplantae; phylum Streptophyta; class Magnoliopsida; order Malpighiales; family Salicaceae; genus Populus; species Populus nigra. Next base: position 13,543,430 of record NC_084854.1, read on the forward strand.
AATTTTTCTCTTCCATGTTTTTCTTCATTCTAGCTTCATTACTTTTCCATATAAATCCCCCATTAGCTACCTTAAACTGTTCGACCTTTCCCAAGCATAATAACCTGGTTATCTTCAAAGCGGTATCCTCAAATCTCTACTTGAAGTAGACCTTATAGCTATCATTTGGAAAATTTAGGATCCTATTATACTCTTTCAATATGGGTGTCATATTGATATTTTTTTTAAGGTGAAACACCTATAATTGGGATCCAAAAAATTCAATAGTGCTTTTATATTTGGTGCTTGTACCAGGAGCCTTATCAAATGTGCAATCCTTCCATATCATCTTTCAAAAAGAGTCTCATCCACGTATCCTATGATGGGTAGCAGCCTCTCCATGTCATTCATTATATGATTTATCTTTGTAATGTGTGGCAATCCATTAGCGTTAATTCTTCAACATTTTCTCTTAGGATAAATGGCTTAGATTTTTACTTAAATTCTTAAAAAGATGAGTATTTAATGGAAGTCATAATTCCTAGTTCAAAGTCCTCCAATATAGGGAACATATGGTCATGCTTGATGAAAAATTATAGATGGCATATACAACCTAAGGATAAATTCTATTTGTTGAGTGAGCATTTATAGATTTTCTACCTAGTCTCAAAAGATCTCAGATTTGCCCAGTGACAATCCTCGTAAGGATAATATGAGTGTGTTACAAGGAATGGTTAAGGCATGTATGCCCATCATTGCCAAGAAAGCACTCAGATCTAATTTTGGGTGTTTCACGAGTCTTGAACATCGATTGATAGTTATAGAGTAGATTGTTAATTATCCACCTATCTTAGAAGTTTGTACATGATCTCAGAAATTAAAACATATAAGCAATGGCACTTTGAAAACAAATACACAAACCAAATAATTAAAATATAACAAAAAGATAAATAAAAAACTTAGTCCACATGAAATTCCCCATTAGATTCACCATTCTGTCACACATTTGCGGCGTCACAAGGATTATCCTTCGGATTAGGATTCTCAGATATAGGTAGAAAGAACAAAGAATTTTCTTTATTAGTTTAAAAGGTTTGGAGTCATCACCTAGTATTTTGGTCGTTAAGAACCCTAACTGATCTTTAAAGTTGCCACTTAGAGAGGATATTATCACCCTTAGTACACCCTATCTAAGAAAAGTCGCATTGTCTATTTGTGTAATTAATATGGTATATTGTGTTTTTCTAATCATTAATTTATCTATTGGTTTAAAGTTTGTCAACTTTAATAGAATGATCATGATTTTATTGGTCAAGCCTGGTCATTCTAGAGTCTAAACATATTTTTGCTTTTTTTTTTAATATTGGAAATACATCTTACGTATAAATTTATAATCCTTGGTATTGAAAGAAATTATATTTTTTGGTGTTTTTGAAATGTATGTCAAGTTCTTATAGATTTAATAAACTTATTATTAAATCCAAAAATGCATGCAAGGATCATTAAAAAAAACTATTTTTCTTAAATTTTTGGTACTTAAAATGCTAAATAATGTCATGTATTGTTTTATGAAAATATGATTTTTTATTTGAGAAACTTGGCCATATGAAAATCAAAATATTTAAATGTATTTTTTGGAAGAAATATTTTTGTTGTCTTTGAATAATAAAAGAATAATAAAAAAAAAGCTAGTTCATTTAATACCGGAAAAAACACCTCACATGTAGTTCATAATCTCAAATATTTAATATAAAAGGGTAAAAAGTGAGGGACTAAAAACAAATGCAAAATGGTCATTTGAAAAAAAAATAAAAAAATTTAATTAAAAAAAAGGCTTTGTTTGGCAAAACAACAAACATCTATAAAGAAAACTGTCAAAAATTCATTAGGACATATTTGCTAAACACACCCTAAGGACCAAAAAATGTATTTTCCCTTTGTAAAAAATGACAAGCCAAACGCTACCCTAAGCCTGGAACAAGTTTAGCCCAACCATGTGGGTTGGACTTTTTAGCCTTGCCTAGGCTTAAGAACAAAGGTAAAGGACAGAAACTCAGAAACAAAGATCAAACAAGAAATTTCAATTGAAACACCCAAGAACACGAAGAACATCTTTGGTGAACCCAAAAACATGGATGAAATAATAAACCAGATTTTGTAAAAAAAAAAACATAAAAAGATGCAACATCAAGATCTAATGCATAATCATCCATCAAATAACAATGATAAGCTCTAATCTTCACCAAAATGACCTAACAGTGAAAACCCTAAGCCAGACATTTATAAGTTTTAAGAATTGATTGATCTAAAAAAAAGATGGCACATAACAATCAAGCATGAGTTATAGCTTTGACCAAAGCTTATTAGAGAGGTTAAAATTCCAAAACATAAGAAAACCTAAATATGGGTTCAAGAACACCAAGAACATGAACCGAGAAATTCAATTAAAACCCATAAAACCCCAGTAAAGACATAAACCCATAAACTAATTAAAACTTTTAAAAAAAAGTCTAAACCTATCAAAAATATTTAAAACATGCTTGTGTGGACCTACTAGAACTTCCAAAACTAAAAAAAAACATGTAAAAGAAACAAAACAAGAATTCATTTATACCATCAACAAAAACTAGCAATGCATTTCTGAAATCCTTGAACACTATTACATCATTTATGACATTTGTTTTTTTTTTATCATCTTTATCATATACAATGTCCTAACTAAACTCAGCATTATGTTAAGAAAACAAATTAAGAGCAAAGTCTAGGCACATCAAATATCAATGTATTCAATAAATGCAAAACAAAAAAAATACATTTAAACATACTAATTAAATGATTTTAAAAATCAAATAACATCAAATTATATATTCAAAACTATTTTGAACGTACTTTTCTTAACAAATGCATATCAAATCTAAAAACAAAAATATACTAAATATAGGTTCTAACCTAAAATGAAATTAATAGAATCAATAACAAACAAACAAAGATCCTGACAAGGAAGACATTAAAGGAGAGGTGTGCCTATTGGGCTGCACCATTTTACCAAAGTTCACATATACCTTTATGAATAATACAACTCTCTTTTTTTCTAGGTTTTGTTACCTTTTTCCCCTTGTTCTCAGCTTCTAATCTTTAGTTTACATGAACTTTTTTTTCTCCTTTCTTACTTCAAGTTTTCATACAATTTGCTTCACTTTTTCTCTCTATTTACTTACTAATTCTTTTCTATTTTCTCTCTACTTTCCTTTATATTTTATCTTTGTCATTATCCTCTCCAAAAAACCTCATTTTCAATCTTAGAGACCACTTTCTTTTCATGATTTTGCACAAGGTGGTTTTGGAAGATTCTTCCACATCCTCTCCTCTAACTTCCATAGAAAGGTGCATTCTAGTTCATTTTTTCCTTTTATAAGCTCAAATTTATCAAAAAAAAAAAAGGCAACCACAAATTATATTTAAACATGGAACTTTCTTCTTCAGTTTTGGCTGACTGAGTGGGTTACTTTAGTGAGATTGTCATAGAAAATGAGATATAATTGTATCATAGGGACACATGAATCATGTAGAGAAGGGTTAGAACTCTTTATTCAATTATTATAAGATTACCCCTCACTCAGCTTGTATTTGTCAATGCAAGGGGAGCTAACTAGGGACAAGATGTTGTCAACATTATTGAAGAAAATGAGATGTAAATGTTTGATGGGAGTAGTCGATCATTGTAGAGAAGATGTTTCTATGTTAAGTGGGGGTGGTTCGAGCCCCTAAATTAGTTAGAAGTGCCATGTTTATTTGCTTGAAACTAGCACCTCGACCAGCCTTTTCGATTGAAGAAGAAGACACAAGGACTAAACAACACGTCATCTATTCTCTTCATTAAAAACGAGTGACATGTCATCTATTTGAACCCTATAAATTAGCATTTTTAATATGGATTTTGAGAAATTGCAATTTAGTCTCTATTTTTCTAATTTTAGCATATACACTCTTCATTAACCTTGGAACTTAATTTTTGCAATTGTGCCTCTAGAAACCTTGATTTAAATACTTTAATATGAGCTTATTTTAAAATTAGTCCTTGGTCTCCAAACTATGCAATTTGACTCTTATTAACTATCAAACTTTCAATAACTTTCAAATTGACCCTTGATTTGATTAATTTCAGTCTCTAAACTCACATGCCTTTTTGCACTTTATTCCTTAGCTTTGATGTTCTTCAATTTGACCTTTAATCAACCTTTAATCTTTAAATTTCTTGCAATTCAACCCCTGATTACACTAATTTAGCATTTTAAAGTTTCGATTATGTCTCTAATCTTCCAATCTTTGCAAATTGATCTAAATTAGGTCTCTAAACTTGATTTTATTTTTAATTGAGTCCTTGATTGAATCCACAAAACCCATTAGAAGTTTTAAGTTCTTAAACTTAATTAATTATTTTAATTTTTTTCTAATTGACTTTCAAACTTAATTTTCCTTCAATTAAGTCTTTAAATATGTCAATTAAACATGTTAGAAGTTTAATTAAGTCTTTAAACTTAATGAATCCTTCCAATTTAGGTCAAGTTTGGATTTTAACTCAATTTTATTTCTATTAAGTCTTTTTTCATCCTATTTTGTCAAAATATCTAACTTGGCTATTCTTTTGGAATTTTAGTTTGTTGCAACTCAAATGTTTATCTCCTCGTGTTTCAAAAATATTTTGGATTTGAAATTTCTAGTTTTTTCTTTGGATTTTTAAGTATAAATATGTATTTTCTAATTTTGGGGTATCATGCTTTTAGAGAAATATAGTCATTACATTGTGTATTTGAATGGTAAACAAATCAAATTATCCCCGATCAATCTCATAATAATCAATAAATTCTTCAGAAAATACCATTATACCCCCAACACTAAGGTCATTGATTTTTCTTTGAAAGGGCAAAATAGTAATTACATTTTATGGTGAATAGTAATTTATTTCTATATGCATAATTAATTTTCTATGCATGCTAATTTTTTTTTTTTTTGTAATTGGAGGTTTTCTCCTTTTTCATTTATCATATCACAATTGAGTTTATGTGTTTCTCAAAAATAAATCACTAATTGATTTTAACGCTATGATAAATGAAAAAAATTTGATTACCATTAATTTGATGAAGAAAAGAAGGAAATATTTCACTACAAGACTCTCTAGGGGGATTGCCAAAAAAAATTTTGATAGCGTCCATACTTGGCTATAAATAGTATGGTTGTCTCATTAATGAAAAAATATTTTGATAATGAGACAACCATACTATCAACCATAGTTATTAAACCTGACTTGAAGGTTGACCTGACTAAGAAATCAAGTCCTGGGTCACAATGGTTGACCCGGGTCAATCCGAAAAAATAAAAAAAAAATATGTTTGAAGTTTTAATATCCTATATGGAAAAGGTTTGAAATAGTGCATGTGAATGTAAGCTATATAAAAAAAAATCTAAGTGTAATATAATTATACCATATTAAAAATTAAGAAACAATTCATGTTGATATAGGATGTAAAAAGAAACGTGAAGTGTAGTATACTTATTTCACATCAAATTAAAACTTAAGAAACAATCCATATAAATGTAGACTATATATAGTTATAACACACACAAAAAAAAGAAGAAATAACAATCTATGTGGATATAAACTATAAAAAAATATATGAAGTGTAAATATAGTTATCTCACATGGAAAAATAAAGAAATAATACTTGTACATATAAGTTATAAAAAAAACAAAAATGAAATGTAGTATAATTATCCTACATTGAAAAGTACAAAAAAAATCCATGTAGATACAAACTATGTATAAATATTTTACATTAAAATATTAAAAAATAATCCTTATAAATATAAGCTAAAAAAAAAAAAAATTCAAGGCTAACTCGGGTCTCACCTGAGCTACGATAAATTACTAAAATTTTAAGTTAATATGGTAGGTCGCTGAGTTTGACCTGTGTAATTGCAATCCAAGTCTTTTACGAGTTAAAACCTAACCAAAATCCCATGAACCTGTCGAGTACTGAAACATTGCATTTGCATCAAGGAAGGTTCCCATCCAGCCTCTAAGCTGAAGCAGGAGTACTGAACTATATATGAAGAGGTGGGCTACCATTTGGAAAGCCCAAAAAGTTGCCATGTTGTGAAGAATCCAAAAAAAAGATGGTATGGCCATGTTGTGATATTCCGGGAAGCACTACACAATTATTCCCTGCAAGTTCTTTTTGGGACCAAATCTCTGCACACCCAGAGGCCCTAGCATTTGCAAATACCATAGCCCCCTTTAAAAGCATCCAAAATCTTCCATAAAGCGGAAGAATTAAATATATCCTTTTTACTTTGAACAAGACATTTCATTCTTAATTTCTTTTATTACGTGGTAAGGGACACTTCTCTTCTCTCCCCCGCTCTCTACAAATTATCCCCATCTTCATTATATGATCTTCCCTTTTTTTTTTCCAGTAAAATACTAGCAGGAAGCATGTCTACTACAAATTACATTTTGCAGAAAACAACCTATACAATAGAGTTTGTGCTTCAATATGTTAATTTTAATACCTTCTTCAGTATATAGACGGATGCAACTCCGATCCAAGAATCTATTGTTATTTGAAAGAGTCAAGTGAAACAGCCGTGTCAATTATTTGGAAAATATATATACTCTCAAATTCATCATGTTATTTTTGTTTTTAAATTTTCTGTGGCCAAGTGCTACATATTATATGAAGTATGTGATATTCAACAATATTGGATGTACGGATTCATTGATAAAAATATTCATTGAGTTACACAAACAGACAGACAAACGAAATATAATTTAGTGGTTATATATGCGACAATAGTTTTTCAAAAAGAAACAGATCGATCGAGTTTCGTAATTATAATTTATTTAGTCGTTAGTATTATGGAATAAAATTATCTCTATTACGTACATAGCAAAAACCTAAAGTAACTCTCCTGAATAATATATAATCTCAGTCAGTCGCAAGAAGGGTCCATTTCAAAGTTAAAGCTTATTCTTGTCTTCTCATTCCTTGTGGTATCTTTATTCCCTTTAGAAACTACGATGAAGCTGCGTAGCTCTTGTGGATTTAACTTTATTTCATGCACATCCTATAGAAGAAAAGATGGCATGCACGTTACTCTCTCTCTCTCTCTCTCTCTCTCTCGATAAACACGTTTCGACTCTCTGTATAATGTGTATACATTGTATAGCATAAAAAAGGTCGAATCTGGAATAGAATAAAGAAATAAAGAAGCTTCCCAAGTAGCAAAAAACAAAGGGACTGACTTAAAATGTAATTTAAGTTACAAAGATTCCTTATTTAAGTATCTCAAACAAGCATAAATAGACAGAAGAAACTGATAGAGCCACCCTTTCAAGAGTATGACAACCCAATTTAATAATGTCAAGAGCATAATTTGAAGTTTGGAGGCATGAAAACTCTACGAAAGTAAATCTTATTCCAATATCACTTCTCATTAGTCACTAGAAAAGTTTAAGTTCTAATCCGAGAACCGCCATATCCTTTTCTCTATTGTACTATGCTTTCGACGTATTCTAATATGATACCTTTACATATATTTGCTTTGGAAATTAGAATACAACGAGATTTTACCCCATATATAGTCATCGCAAAATTCTTGTTCTCTTTAAGCTCATTTTTTGGACGCATACATCTTATTTTAACATTTATTTATTTGCACCTAAACCAAACTCCTCACTTAACAACAATTTTCTTGTTAATAAGCTATAACTCGAATAACAATAGTATTTCTCCTCCTTAAAAAGTTTTGAGCTTGTGCCCCTTCTATATAATAATAATAATAATAAAAAACAATACCCTTCGTCTGCATCATCCAACTAAAGCCAGCTTCTATATAAAAATATAATGTTAAAAGTAGTAGTAACCATTTGACCTTCCAAGCTCTCATTAATCATTAATAACGTCTTAAATAGTTATAATATTTTCTAACATGTCATAATATTACATTAAAATTTCGTAATACATAATATATAAGACCATCGAATATGATTTTAATACATTCACTTTGCCACTTCTCATATGTCTGGCCTCATAAAGGTAAGATATTGAAAAGCATCAATGATTTGATGAAATTGTGTAGGATTAAAAAACAAGGAATCGAGCAGTATAGTAACTTTGAAGGCAGAAATAAGAGTATCAACAGGTTTGCAAGAGGTCATACCAGCCCAAGTAAGGATGTTAAGAATATACTTATGTTGTCGTAACATCAGACCCATACTGGTTGACTGAACCTCAATGCCTAAAAAATAATGAACGACACCTAAGTCGCGAAGCTTGAACTCTATGCTCAACAACTGTATTAGAGGATGAAGCATAATAGAGTTGTTACCTATAAACAGAATATCATCAACATAAAACCAAAAGATAAAAGATATCAGCACCCACAGACAAGACAAATAAGAAGGTGCCAACCTTGGAAGCGTGAAAGCCAAGAGAAAGTAGAAAATCATTCAGACGAGTATACCACGCCTGCAGGGCCTATTTCAAACTATATAGAGACTTCTACAATTAGTACACATGAGAGAGAAGGGCAGAGAGTTAACAAAATCTAGAGGTTGTTTCATGTAGACCTCTTTAGTAAGAACTCCATTGAGGAAGGAATTATAGATATCGAGTTGATGAATCTTCTAACCACACGAAACCGCAATTGAGAAGACTAACCTGACAGTTTTATGCTTAATGACAGGAATGAAGGTTTCAGAGTAATCAATGCCTTCTTGCTGAGTATAACCTTTAGCAACAAATCATGTCTTATATCACTCAATGCTTCCATCAATACGGTGTTTTATCTTGTACACCTAAAAACTGCCAACAACATTTATTGAAGGATGAAAAGGAACCAAGGACCAAGTGTCGTTAAAGCACAAAGCCTGAATTTCATATTGCATAGCACCATGCCAAGCCTTATACCTATCAACATCAGAGAACACAATGGGTTCATAGTTGGGAGGAGAGATTACTCAACATATAAAGGCAGCAGAGGTGGCTACAGATGCCATCAGAAGTGTGGTCTTGAGCAGTCGTGAGATGCTGATGAGCGGCAGAACGAGATAGAGGACAACCTAAACCTGTAAGCTACTAGAGATGATAAAATAAGAGATCAACGATGAGTTGTAGATTCGCTAAAGAACCCCACTGAGCTGTGGAGCTCGAAGTAGTAAGGCCTAGAGAATCCGTGCAAGAACCAATAATTTTTGCAGTAACAGACCTGGAAACATGCAACTCTAAAGAAGGAGAGCCTGTTCCTGTAGAATGATCATTAGAGAAACAAGTAGATGGTGACATAAGGGCAAGGATGGGTTGTGGTTGGATGATGACAGACATGGTTGGGGGGGTAGGTTGTTTAGTTTGATGGTCTGATGGTGTGGTGGACCGACGGGGCAGTGTGGTAAATATTTGGGGAAGTAATCAGGGTTGGCAAATGTTCAGGCTATATAGGATAAGAATAGGTGTTGGGGTGTTGTGCTATCTGTTTAGATTTTGCAAAAAAGAACACATCTTCATGAAATCGAATATAACGGGAGATATAAACATGTTGAGATGCTAAATTAAGATATTGATAACCAAAATGAGAGGAACTATAACCTAAGAACACACATGAAAATGAAAAAAATCCAACTTATGAACATGATATGGATGCAAAAAAGAAAAACAAAGACACCTAAAAGTACATAGAAAATCATAATCAAGAGTACGATGAAGCAAACACTCAAAAGAAGATTAATTTTGGAGGACATGAGTAGGCTTGTGATTGATAAGATATGTTGACGATTCAAACACATAATTCATAAACCGTAACAGAGCACTACATTATCATAGGAGGGTAAGAACAGTTTTGACAATATGCTGATGGTGACTCTTAATAGTGTCATTTTGCTCATGTGTATAAGGACAAATTAGCCTATGATAAATAACAATAGTCTGAAAGAAACTGTTTAACTTATGATATTCACCACCCCAATCAATTTGAATAGATTTAATTTTGCTCTGCTTCCAGTAAATGGAAGCAGAGCCCTGAAAGCTATGAAAATTAGACATGTATTGGTGGTTATGGCGGTTGCTGTTGGGACGCAGTTGCCACAAGAACGACCTTTATTATGGTTGAAATTGGGGTTTTTTTTTAATATTAGGCAAGATGGGCATAAGGCAGTAAAGATGATATGGGAAGTAGAGGTGGGTTGATAGCCATGGATAAAAGAAAGGTATTGTGTAGAAACTCATGGGTAAGGAGAAGACTATGAAGATCGATATATGACAACAGTTCTATCATGGTCATGAGGGTGGTTACCAAGTCTTTGAACTCACCATGAAGGCCACGAAACACATAAAGGTTGAAATCTTCAAGAGAGATTGGCCGGCCAATAATAGCCAATTCATCAAATAAGGATATTGCTTGTTGCATATACATATAACCAAAGTATCACCTTGCCAAAGATCTTGAAAAGACCCATAGAGTTGCATAATGCGAGAATTAGACGAAGAGGCGAGAGCTTGCTCAAGAGTGCACTAAAAACAATGAGAGATCTGGCAATCTACCATAAGATGCAATACATCCATTGAAAGAGAGGAGAGTAATGCACTCAAAATAAGTTGATCATGTTGCTTCTAATGGAAAAAAAAGGGTTGATGGCCGAAGGAGAACCAGCAGAATTGTTAGAGACATAAGAAGGGGACACGACATGGAGCCATCAACAAAGTGGAAGACACCTTAACCAAGAAGATATGACTTCATCTACATTCTCCAATAAAGATAATTGGTGTTTATAAGCTTTAACGAAATAACTTGTTGAGTGCTAGACAAAAAATTATAGCTGGAGTTGAGGTCCCCATAATATGAGGAGAAACGATAGAAACATGAGAAGAAGAACTATTGTTCTGCTCTGCAAGATAGGGAGACTGTTGTTGTGGGAAGGAGGGGCCACTGACAGTAACCTGTGAGTAGCCGACCAACTAGGCTGTAATGTTGAATTGGTGGAGGGAGAAGTTGGCAGCAACAATAAAAGTAAAGTCCATTAAGAAGAATGAGAGAAGAGTTTTAATATGTTAAGGCTCTGATACCAAGTGGAGAAGAAATAAAAGGCTTAACCTATTAGTTAGCTAATCATTTCTATTTATATGTGTAGGGCAATATACAATAATAAAGGTAGAGATTACAACACTAAAGTAGTCCTAAAATATTTCATATACATATACATTCCATAATAGGTGCAAACTGACTTCAATAGAGTTATATGAAGAAACTCATATAAAGAATAGGGAAAGGGGGGAAAGGGAGAAAACTTTTATCGATAGAAGAGCAAAAGTGTTCGCTGTAAGTTTTCTTGATAGTTATTATTGCCTTACAAATGTTTAATTGTATCATTAATATCAGTTTAGAATTTTAACTCTCTTTTTAAAATTTTATGGGATACATATAATACAATAGTAAAGGTAGAGATTACTAAAATATTTCATATACATATACATTCCATAATAGGTGCAAACTGACTTCAATGAAGTTATATGAAGAAACTCATATAAAGAATAGGGAAAGGGTGGAAAGGGAGAAAACTTTTATCGATAGAAGAGCAAAAGTGTTTGCTGTAAGTTTTCTTAATAGTTATTATTGCCTTACAAATGTTTGTTTGTATCATTAATATGAATTTAGAATTTTAACTCTTTTTTAAATTTTATAGGATACATATAATACTCGTATGATTATGAAATTTAGTAAGGTCACTTCCACCCACCCTCCACATGATCCTTAATTATGGTTGGAGGCTGGTGCAATTGATGGACTCGATATAAATCGAGATTATGGTATGCCTACGGCATTGACCTAAAAAATAAGGGAAGGCCATATTGTTTTAATTGTAGGAACATCATATTCCAACCCAAACCAAACATCACCAGGCGTTAATAGTTAATCCTAAAAAAGGGTGAGGAAGAACTATCTATGTAGTTGGCCAATTCAGAGGAAGAAATAAGAGCGTGGCTGAAACAAGAAAATAGGATGTATTGGGATCAATTACATGAATATATGACTTTACATTTGCCTTTCCTTTATGGAACCTTCTGTGTAGGATTTTTTCCTCCCCCTCGACCTCCATCTTTGTTGGAATTTATGTCTTATATAGAAAATGTTTATATGTATAATATTTAGATGAATGGTGAAATTTTTATTAAATTGTTTTTTGTTATGGAGATGTTTTTATGCTATGATTGTGATTTTTGTTGTTGTTTTGAGTTTAAGGTGAGAAAAAAATACCTTTGGGTTTATTTAAAGTAAACAATAAAAAAAATAGTGAAACACTAATGGAATCATCGATGAACATGGAATTTTTTTTGCCATTTCTTCGCAATGTTCACACAAATTTTATTGGAAATTTACAAAAGGTTTAGGCAATATCAATGGAGTATGCAACAAATAGTCCATTGGAATTTAAGGTGACAACAACAAAATAAACAATAAAAACTTATTTTTTAACGCAAATATTTCATCAGCATTTTTGTTGGCATTGGAATTACGAAAGGAAAGGTAAATCCCCAATTAGAAACATGCTAATAAAATGTTTTGGTTAGCAATTTTATCTACAAATTCATACATCAATGAAATGTTTTTCTTAACGCAGATAAAATATTCTATCAGTATTTTTTAATTTTCTAATAGTGAATATAAACAAATCATAAACACATTTTTCATTGCTGAGAAGAGAGTTATACTTTTACTTTAAGACGAAATAAGCAGAATAAATTAACAAAGTTTTTCCTGCAATTTGCACAACCTATTCGCTATATATATATAGTTCTGTTCTAATAACAATAAAAGAACTTATGCAGGAGGTGTTAAAAAATAAAATAATAAGTACCGGCACGTAAAGGATGATAGCGTAATCATGATGGTGATGATTTTCATGTACGAAGATTTTGCTTTGGGTCTTTGTTTGTCCTTCTATATTGTCAGTAGAGAGCAGCCTTTCTTGGTTTCCTTTTTCTTTCTTTCTTTGTTATCTTCTTCTTTTCTTTCTTTCCAACATGGACTGTTGAACAGTTAGTTCAGTTGAGAGCCACTAGACCAACCTATAGGCATGTAATAATAAAGTAAAAGAGCGACCACATAAGATGATCTCTTGGTCCTCTTATAGAAAAGAACATAAGGGTAGCTTCAAGCAATCATGATGATGGCAACGATAATGATAGTGTCCGTAAGGGTTTTGTTTATTCTCTGGTCCTACCCATGATGATCCTGGTTGTCAGGGTCTGGCCAGAAGGAAGAGTACTTCAACCACTCTGCCTCTTGCGGGTTTGTAATGGATGACTCCTGCAATAAAACGCAAGCTTGTGAGAAATAACTAGGGCTCTGGTATGAACAGAAAATTTTCACTTGAAAACAAAACAAATGAAGCTGCCTCCTTTGTCCTTTTAATCTCGTCCACGATAAGATTGTCTGATACTGTATTATATCGAGAGGACACGCATGATAAAAAGCTTTCATGTCGCTATCATCAACCTTTCTTATATAAAAATATTTTGTTGGAAACATCGAATCTTTCCTCTTGTTATTCAATTTTTGTTTTTAATTTTTCTATCTGGCATATTTCATTTTATTAAAACAAATTAGATAGATATGTAATAGTGTTGAATACTCTATTTTAACCCAGAAACTTATGTTACTGTGCTAAACATCAAGAATCCTTTTGTACTCTTAACACACCTAATTTTTCTAACTTAATTAGAAAAATAAGGATGATAGATTTTGAATTTATGATAGCTTGATGAAAAAACTATCTCAAGGCAAAAACAAAACATAAACGATGAGGTTTGAAAACAAAATTATCTTATTTGTAGCTATTACAAAAATTTGTAAATTGACAGAAGAAGGCGTTTAAAATCTTAGTTCTTAGACAAATTAAAATGGTCTGAGGGAATTAGATTCGAATTAAGAGGAGAAGGAAAAATTGTTTATCACTCATCCTCATTTGAGAGGAGAAGGAAAGGAGCAGCCCTTGCCTGTTGCAAGGAATTAAGCAGCTGTTAGTAAGTTCGTGATTAAGTTAATGTTTTTAATTTCAATTTACACTGAAATATTGAAATCTTCAACAAATATAATGAACCCTTCCCAGTGAAGTAATTAACAAAAAGGTTCTTCCTAGGCTATTAATGTATGCATCATATTAAAACCTCAGAAACATGAAAGGAAAAGGAAGAAAAGAGAAAAAGAAAAGGTTTCTGATTCCATATCTTTAGTTTAAAAATAACTGTAATCTCAGATTCTCAGCCAGTAATAACGAAAATGGTTTTAAATCAAATTTCTTTTCTTTTTTATTTTAAATATATAACCTTTTTCACCTTTTCTTTATTCTTTTCCTTGCTGGAATTTATGACAAATGGATTTCAGGGTCAAAAAGTTCATACTCACTTCTTTTACATCAGTTGAAGTGCAACCCATTATGAGTTCCTCCAAACCAGATGCAGACCTCCCTCCAAGTTTATGATGATGCTGCTGCTGCTGTTGGTGCTGCTGTTGCTGCATTCATTTATCCACAATATATCACGAAAAAAAAAGAAGAAGAAAAATCATTATTAACCATCATGTCCTCAGAGAGTTTTGTAAAGTAAGAAGACAGTTTATGGCACCCAACTGAGTAGGCACTAAAAGTTACTACGTAATTTCTCAATATACAACAAAATGACCAACACCCCTTTCTTCATTTTAGGGTGAAAATTTATTCAGGGAACTTTTACTTTCGATCCCCGAATTCCTCCTAAAATTAAAAAGGAACAAAAGAAAAACACAGAACATAAAATGCAACTATCAGTGCATTAATTCTTGGGCGGAGAGAGAGAGATAGAGAGAGGAGGGGGAGGTAGAAGGAGAGTCAAGATGCCGTAGCTGGCTCCGATATATATCACCATGGCTATCAACTTCCTTCCCTGACCTTCCCGCACCATGTCAAACTCCATCTATGCATGGTTTTTTCTTTTTCTTTTTCTTTTTCCTTTTCTTTTGCCCGATAGATAGGTATTTTAATTTGACGAACAGTGTCCTGAACCTTGTGGTGACAACTTTATGTGAACTGACGTACATTAAAATTTCATGTTCCAGTGCGGAGAAGTTTGGTACTGTTGGGAAAAAAATAAATCAAATTGGGAAGTCATATTAATTAGAATGTGATTCAATTTAGTTGTCGTTAGATTTGAAAGAAAGTTGAGGACATGTAGTTAATAATTAGGTTGATCAGCTTAAATACCTGGATTTCGTTTTGAAGCATTAGTCTGGATACATGATATGGGTCCTCATCAAGAATGATGGAGGTGTGGTGGAGGGGAGGTGGAGAGATGATGGTGGAGATCGGATGGGAAGGCCTGCTGATGTGGAAGGCCGCCGTCGCAATCTGGTGATGCACCGTCTGGTGGTGGTGGTGCTGCTGCAGCTGCTGTTGTTGATGGGGATCATGGGCCACATGATGTGGCCTCTGATGCTGCTCCTGAATCTCATCGCATGTGCCTGACGCCGAGGCTTCCCTTGCTACTGAAGCCTCTCTTATCCCCACCTGAAAAGGACGCAACCCCATTAAGAAGTTTGATAGTTAGTCCATTTTCAGACATCTTGTAGTGAAGATCTCTCTATTTTTTTCCTTTTTTTTTACTTTCGCTTCCTACTTTACTTTTTTTTTCTCTACATGCCTTTGCTCACTCTATCAGTTTTAATTTTAATATCGGTTTCGTTTTCATTAATGTACGCTGTAACTCACGACTCGGTCTCTTCGGTGGTTTAGTTAGCTGACGAAGATAATCAAGTGAGGTTCAAAGAGATTTTCATGCTGAATTTGCAAGCAATGGTCAAAGAGAAAAGTAACAATAGCTAGAGTTTTATTTTATTTTTTAATTTTTTTTGGTTTATTTCTCTTTCTTTACTTTCATTTATATATCTTGCGTGATACATGAATATTAGAAAGATGCTAGAAACAAGATGGGCGTTGCATTCATATCAATTTTTCGAAGTACAAAAAATTTCTACTATTTAGAATACAGTGTCTTTTTTATTTTTATGTGTGTGTGTGTGTGCAATACATGCAATATTGTTTGCAAATGCTTTGTTGATGAATACATATACGAAAGAATGTGTAGAAGATGGGTGTATATATATGTGTGTGTGTGTGCGCGCGTGTGTGAATGAAAAACATATATTATACCTCATCGAAGCTCTTCCTGAACGGAGTAAAGCCAAAATGATCAGATTTCAATTGATGAATATCCAAGGCAGTGCAACTTGATATTGACGCAGCAACTGGCCCAGTTCCTGAGATTTCGTCTCTTTGAGGAATTATTTCTTTAGAAGAACAACTCCCACTACCACTGTCTCTTCTGCTGCTAGGGTCGCTGCTTCCTTCACCAAGGGTTGCACTTCTATCAGTGTAATTGCATTGCCTTGGCTGTGTCTGATAGAATATCTTAGAAACCACAAGCTCTCCTTCTTTCTCTTCTTCATGCTGACCAAGGTGGTACTGATGCATGACCCAATTAGTCTTTTCGGGTCTTCGATTTTTGCCAAAATTGGTGTAGAGGACTAGGATTTTCTTGCACCCTTTTTGTTTCCCATTCACCATTACTGGCCTTGTCTTGCCTGTTTTGTGCCACCTAGTTTCTCCACCTTGCAAGTCACATTCGGTTTGAATTTTTCTTCTCTTTCTTGTTCCAGTTGTGTAAGCTTTCGAAGGTCTGTGGAAGAAATGCCTGCTTAGCCCATCTCTTGTGACTCCTGCATGGAAAGATTACAGGGAAATCAAAGTTAGGTTCGCTTAGGTGCAACAAACTGCGACGCAATAGTACAATTCTTCCAAAGTCTCAACAAATTAACAAGAGAAAGGATATTTAACGCTTGTAGCAAAGCCTGCCTATATATATATATATATATATATATATATATATATATGTATGTATGTATGTTACTAGGTTTTAATTTATTTTTATTTTTAATTTAAGAATATAATATATAAAATGTCAAAACCTAACAACTTCGAACAAACAATGGAGAGAGATAGGTGATAATTGTTTTGAAAATCTTGACCTGGAAGTTTCTCAGGATGGGTATAACAAATCCCATCTTCCCCTTCGATTGTAGGGATAAACTCATCTATCAGAGGGTGAGACCTCATGTCTTTGGCCTCTACCTTCGCTTCAAGGTGTTCTATAAGCTCTTGGTCTGTTGGATCAAATTTCACTCCTGCTGGTAGACCTAACCAATCCTGCAAATTAACTCCACTCAAATCAAAGTTAAACAAAAGCTCAACTTAAAAATCTAAAAGGAACAATTTGTCCCAAAGAAATTAATTTATTTATGCCCAAAAAGAAAAGGGAAGATGGGAAAAAAAAAAAATCTGTTTCGAAGGAATGAATATCAGGAGATTATCCATATTACCGGCTTTCCTTCCAGCTTGTGTCCACACCCAGGGCACTGCTTGGATCCACACAACTGATGCTCTTCAAGCTTTGCATCGATGAGATTAGAGCTGCTGATGGAAGCCATATTACTCTTAGTAGTCATGGCTCGTTTTCGATCACACAGCTGATGCTATATTATATCTTCCTTCTCCCAAACGTATAACTCTTAAAATCTTTCTTCAATTTATCAGCTCGGAACAACAGCTTGCTACTCATATCCCCGCGGCTAGCTATATATCTATACAGCACAAATCATGAGTTTGAGATCTGTTGAAATGTAAACTAGCAAGAGGAAAAACAGTACATAATTAGTATATACATACACTCCTAGCTAGATGATCATAATTAATATGGTGTTGAAAACCAAAATATATGGATGAAATATATATGATAAGATTAAGAAGACAACTATAGTAGTGGTAGATATTGATTGAACGAAGAGCAATGAAATTAATTCAACAACTATAATCCTTTCAACACGAAGAAAAGAAGAAGAAGGAGAAGAAGAAGAAGAAGAAGGAGAAGGAGAAGGAATTCGTACCCAGATGAGAAATTAATATTAGAAAACAGAATTATAAATATAAAATATCTTCGTTAAATAAAGGAAAAGAAAACCAGTTGTGGTAAGAGAGGATAGAAGAGAGAAGGGAATTAAAAGAGGAAACTGTGGCCGTGGGATTTAGCTATAAACCTGCTGCTTTAACCATGGAAATCACCAGAAATCGCTCTCTGTAGTCGCTACTTTAACTGAAGCCAGTGAGATAAAGGAAAAGCAGCTAGGGTACTCACCTTTAAGAGCCTTTGTTAATTTAAGTAACCTGCTGTAAGCAGTTTATACGAGATAGAAAGAAGGAAAGAAAAAAAAACACAGAGTTGGATTTTCTAAAGCTTAAGAACCTTCTCTCTCATACACCTTTTGTTTTGAGGGCTTGACTACAAAAGCAAAAGGCAAGAAACGGATTTCATAGCTGTTATTTAAGCCACCCAATAAAAAAAACATACATCTATATAATAAACAATAATCATAATTAATTAATATCAAGAAATTAATTGAATTAGGTAGTTGAAAGGTCAAGCGCTTAATTAAGGCAAATATTTGTATTATTTTTTGAGTCAAGATTTTGAGATAATTAAGTATAAGAAAAACTATGAAATTATTCTGAATTTGTAGACTCATGATCAAAAGGGAGTATTTTGAGATAATTTGAGAGGAAACTCATTCTTTCGCGTGTAAAAAAAAACACCTACACCATGCACCTGTATATATATAAATCATATATACAGTATATTATTAATTTAATAAAAACCTAGTATATAAATCATATCTTGTTTTAATCTTCAAAATTGTTTTCCACTATTATTTAACTAATTCAACTAGTTTGTATCTTTGTGGCTCTAAAGGGGGGTGCAGATATTTACCCACAGGTGAAGACGATAGAGAGAGAGGAATATATGTAAGTGCCAGCTACCTCATAAACAAGGTTTTTGCATGGTCATATACACTTAAGTTTTGTTCAAATTTGGCATAAAGGATTAAACTTTTTCTTCTTCTTCTTCTTCTTCTTCTACGGGGAAAAAAAAAAGCAAAATTTGTCTGGAGAGTACTTATTATGGGGAAAGAGAAATACAAGGAAAAAGGAAGGTCTGCTCACATGGGTTTCGGGCTAGAGTGCTTATTACGATCATGATTCTTTCCCATGAATGCTGCACACAGGGGGGGAGAGAGAGAGGGAGACAGAGAGAGAGAGAGAGAGAGAGAGAGAGAGAGAGAGGAATTGCGAGGTTGCTTGATATGCAAGGCAAATAAGCAGTGTACTTGATGGACCCCCACCAGCCCTCCTTATTTTAATTACTAATATAGTTTAAAATCATTATATATACACATATATATACATGCATGTATATATAACAGCAGTAGCCTCATGTGGTTCAGTTTTAACTTAATCCAGTACTGATTCTTCCTTGATTTTTTAAGAATTAATTATAACTTAATGCCTATAATACTTTTATGAAATTAATTACTTAATTAATTAATTCTCATAATAAAACAATTCCAAATGTAATTTCTAAAGTTTTCAATCCATTAATAACTTAGTAACCTCAAGAAGTTAGATTGATAATTAAACAAGTTTGTTCTTTTTTTTATTTTTATTTTTATTTTTTATAAAAATCTTGGAGTTGGAATTCAAATGAATTTATTAAATTCATTTGAAGAGGGTTTTTTTCGTGTTTTATATATATTGCTAGTCAAATTAATAACAATTTAATTATTTTTATATAATAGAGGAACTAATTAATTACTTTTGATAAATTGTGGGAAGTAAATTATAATTAACAATTCTTTGTGTTATTACTATAGCTGTCAACCCTAGCTTTGTTGGAGAAGTTGAGCCCAAAATCCATTGACCCTGGGCTTGTGTTGGACTGGGTTAGAAGGTAGACAATTTAGAGAATTGAACCAATCAATATGGTCATATATAACTGCATCAAAGATTACAAAAGAAATTGTTTAGAGGAGGATTTCAACCTTGTTTTGTTTTTATTAACTAAAATAGTCTCATTAACCTTGGATATTATATATTAACCTTGGATATTATATATGCATAGAGAAATTTTTAATTTTTAATTTTTTTAAAAATAACTCATATTACTTATGGGATTTAAATCCATTCCCTCTCCCTCTCCATATGATCTCCCACCACCACCACTGCTATTTGGTTACATAAGAAAGATTTTAATTGGAGATATTGAAAGGAGGAAGGATACTAATAACAATTGAGCTACAACTCATTATTGATTGGCTATAAACACACCTATGATACAATATTATAATCAATATACTTATCCATATTAATTTACTCATTAACAGGATTCTTTTGTTGATCTTGTGGGTTGACCAATAGCCCAATATCTAAAGTTATCTCACAATTCTAATAATTAACTAGATAATTGTGTAAACCATTGTGTAAATGTAGAAACCAAGGTAGAAATAACCCGACAAGCAATAAAAACTCGGGATGAAAAGAAAAATAGTAAGTGATATAAATAATAGAGAATATGATGTGAAATGGAGAGAATGGTCTCCATGAATAAATATAAAAGTATAGATAAGATTCCTATAAAAATTATGAATTTTAATTTAAAATTTATAATGACAACAAAACCGATAACGAGTTTTGATGGATAAAAAAAAAAGAAAATAAAAAAATAATCTCAAGAAATTAATATGGTAGTAAGGGATAAAGGATAAGAAAGAATGGTACAAAATAAAAGAAAAGAGTAATGGTGTAAGCACCGATTGAAAATCAATAATATTACCTTGAAATAAGTTTGTAAATGAAATAAATGATGAAAAGACAAATAAAAATATCTTGAGAATAAGAAAATTATCTCAAAGATCTATATGAATGATTGATATGACTTATGTAAGGATGTAATGAAAAAACTCGGATTTTTTATTAAAACTTATAAATTGACTAATCCAACAATCAGATCAGATTGAAATTTTGTGTGTAGTCTTTTAACATGTTTGCCTACTTTTATTTCAAACATCTCGAAGATCTATATGAATGATTGATATGACTTATGTAAGGATGTAATGAAAAAACTCGAATTTTTTTATTAAAACTTATAAATTGACTAGTTTTATATTATTGCGCATAACTTTCAATCCAATAGTCAGATCAGATTGAAATGTTATGTGTAGTCTTCTAACATGTTTGCCTATTTTTATTTCAAATTTCGATTAAATTGAAGTTCAGGAAGACCTTAAAGTTCAGATATGAAACTAGGTGAAGTGCATAAATATTACAAGACATAATAAAGTAGTGGCAAAACTATAAATAAGAGGAAATCTCCTCTATTTTAAAGTTTTTTTAGATGGATAAAAGAAACAAAATGAGAGGATGAGAGGGTTTGTGTTCTAGATTAAAAAATTAAGAGAAAAACCTTAAAATTTTATGAGGTTGAGAGATTAAAAGGATAGGTAAGGTGATATTTTGCATGAAAAACATGTTTTAATGGTGATTAAAGGAGTTAAAGCAAGGGTTTTGAAAACCAAAGAAAGAAAGAAAGAATTGAAGATAGAGAAAGAGGAGGCTCAAAGAAAGCCTAGTTTCTTTTGCAATTTCTCCTTGATTCCTTGTGTTTATAAGGTAAGAAACTCCTCTAAAGTGATTATTTAAAATGATTTTCTATTGGGTGAAAGAATGAATATGTTAGTGTTGTGTAAATTTGAATGATGATGTTGGGTTGTTAAGATTGATTTGTTGTGTTGGAATGATGTTTATGGATATAAAAAGTGATTGGGTAATGGATTAATTGCAAGAAATTGAAAAGAAACTCACCTCCACCATTAATGGAAAATTCAACTTAGATGTAGGAAAGAGAAATTGGGTTTATTTGAAGTAAATATTATGTAAATTGAGTAGAATTGTGGTCGTATAAGCATGAAATGATTGGGTGTTGTTTTAATTTGAAAAATGTAAAAAGAAAACCATGCCTCCATTTAAAAGTAAGTTTCGGTCTAGGGGTTATATCAAGGGGATGAGTTTGTCAATTTAATTGTTATCAAATATGAGTAAAATCGTGTTAACTTGGGTACAAAATGAATGGGGGATGAAATAATGGAAGAAAATAATAAGTTCCGTTGGAATGCATATTTCAGCCACAACTATTATAAAGGGTTTGAATTGGCATGGAATTTATATTTATTTATGATGTATAATGTATTTAATGTTTGAGTGAGAAGTTAATTTGCAAAAAAGAATTAAAAAAAAAAACTATACCCTTTTTTAATGATAGGTTTAACCTAGAAGCAAAATATTAGGGATTGAATGGGAATGAATGATTTATGATTTTGTTTGTATGTGGTGATGCTAAATAGGGATATTAATGTATGTATTGTGTGAAAGAAAGAGAAGATGAATTTCTCTATCTTGGCTGAAACCTTCTATAATATAAGGGGAAAGAATTGTTTGAGATTGATGACTTAAAATTGATTTGAATTGTGATATAATGATGATAAATGACCATACGAACTTAGACATGAGAATAAGTTAGAAGTAGAATTTGTTAACTTGATCTAAGAATAAAATTAGCATAAGGGTGAAATTGGGGTTGTGTGCATGCGTTATAAATGAATTATATTAAAATCTAGAAAATATTATTGAGAATTTTGCATACATAGCCTAAAGGTATGTATAGGCTAAGATTGATTAAAATGGGTTAGTGAATAAAGATTGACATAAATATGTTGTTAACGTTATAGGTTATGTATTCTAATGTGGTATTATCGTAAAGAAAATTAAATGTATGGTAATGAGAAAATGATGTTAATTCCAAGCTTGCAAACTTGAATAGGAATGTTTATGTAATGTGGTACAAGAGAATGCTAAGTTAAGCCAAAACATTTGTGAAAATAGATGAGTAAAACATGATTTTATGAGTAAATGACTTAAATTAAATAAGGAAAATTAATGTGGAACCAGAATATAGGCACTTATATTAAACAAATGGATTATTGATGGATCTATAATTCTGATGTTATAAGAAAGGTTTTTAGAGTAAGACCCAGACTAGAGCGGCAAAATCATCATAAGTACTTGAAAAATGCCCTACACCTTTCTCTGTTGATAGAATTTCATAAGTTTTTATAAAATGAGTTATTTAAATTTGTTTACATTTAAATATATTAATGTGTAAAACAAGGAAGAATTTCATTGACTAGCTACCATGAATAAAGTTAATGGTGTTAGTGTAACTGATTGCTGGGTTAATAATGATACATTTGAGGTGAAATGTGATGGTCACTATCTTAAAATATGATTGTGCATTACAAAAGTTGTTGGCTTTTGATTAATAAGGTGAGAATATGTGTGTGTGTGTGTGTGTGTGTGTGTGTGTGTGTGTGTGTGTGTGTGTTATAGAATGATTGATTTTACTAGCTATTTTAAATGAAGCTAAAGGCATTAGTGACATTGATGACCAGGATACGTGATTTGACTAGCTGGTCAGAATGGAGCTAAAAGTGTTAGTGACACTGTCTTAGGTGGGGTTAGAGGCATTGTGACACTGATGACCAGGATATGTGATTTGACTAGCTATCTAGAGTAGAGTTAGAGGTGTGTCAGTGACACTAATGATCGAGATATACGATTTCACTAGTTGTCATGGGTGCATCTAGAGGTGTTCGTGACATTAATGACCAGGATATGTGCTTTGACTAGCTGCCCGGAGTGGATGTAAAGGCATTAGTGACTCTGATAATTGGGAAATGTGATTTGACTATCTGCTTAGAGTGAAGCTAGAGGCGTTAGTGACACTGATGATCGAGATTTACGATTTGACTAGATTCCTTAGGTTGAGCTGGAGGCATTAGTGACACTAATGATCGAGATATGTGATTTGACTAGTTGCTCGGATTAAAGCTAAAGGTGTTAATGACACTAATGACATGGATATATGATTTGACTAACTACCCTGTACGGAGCTATTAATATCTGTATGACCAACTTATCGGATTATTAATGAAATGTTTGGGTGAATTTAAAATGTTGATATAACAATAAAGATTATAGAATTTTGTACATGGTATTGATCGTTAGATTGATGAAATTGAATCAATGAATGTCAAATCCTGTAAAAGATGGAGATGAAGATTGAATCATCTAGGAAGAATGCTTGGAAGGGTAAATGACTAAGTAAATCTAGACAATGATAAGAAATAAGGTCTTTATGAAGAGGAAGGTGATGATATAATAAAAAGGTTGGTTTAAAAGTTATAAAGGATTAAATGTAAGGTTATATTGGATAGCCAAGGGTAGTATAATGTAGGATTGTTTTAAAACAGTTAAGTGTAATGTAGTAAAGGATTGTTATGGAGATTTAACTAAAATGCCATGGAGAACTAGATTAGGGATGGTCTTGCTTGATGTCTTGTAGGATTGTTTTAAGGAAGTATTGGAAGGCTGCTTGGACAATGAAATTGTAGATGAATAGAAGTTATTTGATAGCAAGTGTATTGTATATCTAAAGATATTTTTTAAATAGTTTGTGTAATCTTGAACTATTTGATAAAGTATATGTGATATGTTTCAAAATTATTTACTGTGTACATGTAAAGTATACAAAATTTGTTTTGATTAATATGTTTGTAATTTTTTAATGAGTAGTATGATCGTCGATGTGATGTGTAATTGGTGGCTATTATAATAGTGAAATGAAATTCTAATAGCAGTTGTAGTGACCACATGTGGTAAGTGACTATCAATGATTTTGTTAAAAATAAAAAGAGCGAGAATAGTTATTGTTAAAATTACAGAGATATGTAAGGAGAATCTGATTCGAACATAAGTATACAAGAAAAGGAATTGCAATAGTATTTCAATTTTTGTATTGTTATAGACCACTAAAGCTGAAAGTTTAGGTATGCCTTGTATAGGTTATTTTCAGTGGTGCGTAAACATATTAATGCCTAAGAAATTGTGTAGGTATAAAATATGATTGAAAGGAAACTGGTATTAATATATTAGGTGTGGACTGATATAAGATAAGTCAATTGTAAAATGATAAAGATATGTAAAATGAGACTTGAGTTATGAAACATTGATGTTGAATAATCAACAAAGTATAAGAAATAGTTCATGTACCTTAAAAGGGGTCAGCCTCGATGGCAGCCTCTATTAATGATGTTGCTTATAAGCATGTAATGTAGTAACATAAAAATACAAAGTGATTAAAAAAAATGATGCATGAATTCAGTTTCTTATTATTAAATTGTATTACTTATGATTAATGTAAATTGACTCTCTAATGGGTTAGGAGGTAAAAGTTAATATAAATATTGTGTTTTGTAGGATGCTTTATTCTTATGATCTAGCCAAGGAATGAATGAACCAAGTATAAAGTAACTTCTTAATAGACAAATGCATTGTAATGGACTCACTTAGCAAATCCATCAACAAATTTATCATAGTTAGGAAGGAAAATAAACAATTTTATTGTAGCCTTGAATCATGTAATGACCTTATGATAAAATGTAATGTGTAGAAATAATTGTAAAATTTATTGGGATGTTAAACAAAATGAGGCCATTACTTTGGTATTAAAAAAAATTACCTTATTTTTTTAAGTTCAAGGCTTAAAGGTTTCTTTATGAATACTACAAATTATAGGGCATTACAATTGACCCACATTACACCATGAGTTGGTCTAAAAAAAATTTTAATGTAAAAAAAAAATATCCATGCATTGCTAATGTATTTTCAAGTAGCTAGAAAAACCTTAAACATTAACTCAAAATTTAATATATATATTTCATAACATTGATTGAGGATTATATGCGTCAATAAACATAAAAAAATAAATCTTAATGTTAACTAAAGGCTCAGTCATGAAATTAAGAAACAGGCACAAAAAGAAACCTTTTAAACTTATTAACTTAATTATATGGAAAAAAATTTATAAGAAGAGAAATAATTTAAATTCGATTAAAACAAAATAATTTGTTAGCAAAAGTCTTATTTTTATTAATATCTTTAATGAAAAAAATATAACAATTTTTTATGTTATTTATTTAATAAAAATCCAAAGCATTCAGAAGACATACCCAAAAAAATAGAACGATTTAAAATAAGGATAAAAAAAGATATCTCTATAAATAAAATTATTGCCTCATTAATGCATTTTTTTCATGTAAATATTTTCACTAAGACATTTGTTTCTTGGACAACATTCTTATCATTTCAAAACCAAGCCTCAATTCTAAGAAAATAACATCATAATAATTTTGATGTGAGTGTATTAAAAAACAAGATAATAAGACAATACTTATATGTTATTGCAGGGAACTTCTTGAAAGAGTTATTAAACTTGACAAAGTTATCCTGATACGACCTGGTTGGCTTAATGAATCTAAAAGTAACTTGGAAAATTGATATAAAAAAACATGGCTTGACTAAAAAACTTTCAAGACGACATTTGTTTTTTAAATATTGAGGTAGAGACATATCAGTTTGATCCAAGTCAACCCACAACACCTACGACCTGGATCATTAACCTAACTAGATTTAATAAGTTTATTTTTTTGAAACTATTTTTATTTAATGAAATAATAATAAAAATTAACGATCTCTATAAAGAAACAAATTTACATATATATATTTTTTTTATCATAAAAGGTTGAATATAGAACAATTGTTTGAGAACAAAGAAAAAAAATTAATGGAATTTAATAAAATATTCTTTATTAATATAAGAATTCAAAATTAATTATATGTGTGTCTATATATATATAGAAATTAAATTAAAAACCAATTTGGTAAAAACAAAAGAAATTAAATTACAACTTGCATATTAATAAGAAGATCAATGATTGATCAATAGGTCAACGATGACTAATCACAAAGATTTCTAAATAGATCAACAAATCAATATACTTGCTAAGATAAATTTGTTAACACCACAATACATTAGTGACTATACATAAAAACCAAATTAATAAAAACATCGTTATGGTTGACAAATAGACAATATATGCAACTAAAAAAGATTAATCTTGTAGATATGAAGTATTAGACAACCATTTGCCAATTTAGAAGCCAACTGAGTAGCCATAGTTACACATGCCACCAGATAAATCTTCATTTTCTAAGTCCCATCAATAACAAGGATTTGCATATGGATAGTCATATTACTCATATATAGTTTATAACTCTACCATCATTCTCAACGTCTTTACCTTCAGTACTTCTAAAGTGTAAACTAGTGTTCCTACACTTTTATTACAACATCCCTTTTAAGGAATTAATGGTGTTGTCGAGTGGTCATAACTAATATAGCTAAAATCTAGTTAGTCATTAATGTATCCTTATAAAAGATCATCATTTTCAATAAATAAACTTATCTAACACTAATTTAAGGATCATCTAGTTAGAAATAAAGAACAAAATAAACACAACTTACCACAATAATATTTTGATAGTCAATAAAAACATGTAAGTCATGATCGATCGACTTAATTGAACCTATAATTAGCTAAAATATAGTAGATTGAGTACTCTCTTTATCTAAACACATAGAGGGGAGTTATTGAATATTCTACAATGACAAGTGCTCTCATGAGAATGTATGGAAGTTCCCAATCATATCTTTAGCATCACATATTTGTATAGTAAACATAACAACATTGGAACATGATCGCACATGAGGTACCACCTATTTCGTTGCTGTATAGGAAGCTTTAAGCCAATTACATGGCCTAATAGCCTTACCTATAAATAATCCAATATGTATTTGGAAAATACAGTGCCTAATAGGCTACCTTTTAATAAAACAATACCAATCCTCTCACACTTCGAAAACTTATTGTCGATCAATAATCATAGAGAAGGATTGATATGTAGAACTAGCCTAACACTTATAAGAGATGAGGGTAGATATTTAAGGTACAACAAGACCTAAAAACAACTATCCATACCCTATGTGGGTTGATAATTTAAATCAAATTCCTTAAGGAATCAAGATTATTGATTTCAAATAGTTCTCTAAGAAGGATAATGAGTCAATAAAGGAACATATCACCAACTTAACAAATTAATATGGTGATGGCGCTAGCAATCCCTTAGAAAAACTAAGGCTATTTGGTTATACATTAGCTAAAATTGCATTTTACTAGTTCTAAACATTGCCACCTTACTCCATCAATAGTTAGGAGCAAATGGAGGCTCGTTTCCACAAGCACTATTATAGAATAAAACTAGAGGTAGAATTGATTGATTTGGCCATAATTGTTCAAGACTTAGAAGAGTCCATAAAATGCTACACAATTTGCTTTAGGACTATCAAAACTAAATGCATTATAACTATAACAAAGCAGAAGTGCATGGAGTTGATTATGAAAGGAAGACAATTGAATATTAGATTAAGGTTTTTAGGAAAAAAAAATAATGAAATTTATATCCTTACAAACCATGTTGCATGACACAAAAAAGATGGAAAATGAGTAGAAAAGAAGCCATTAAAGGGAATTCACCATATTGGCTACTTAAAATGAATTTGCAATGGCTTATTCAATTATTGACTTGGACTCTAAAATAAGAATATCAAGAAAGCTTAAAAAGGCTAGAAAGCCTTGTAGAAAAATAAAAAAGGCTACCAAAATAGTTTATGAGAGAAAAATACTCTTTTGACATCAAAAGAAATGACAAAATTTTGGATAAAATATAATGATATCTATACTCTTTTAATGGAGGGAAAATCAAGCTCTTTGATAATCACTCAATCTACATCACTAAACAAATCAAAGGAAATAAATATTATAAGTGACATAATGTATTGAGATATGACACCAACAATTATATTATCTTTAGGAACCAAATCTAAAAAACATTAGAATCTGATTTTTTTTTATAAGAAAAAATGATAAAGGTGGTTGGCAATCTATTCTCTAAGGTGATAAAAAAAATATCTACTCTAAGTTATAAGGACTTCTTAGTAAAGGGAATTATAGAAAATAAGACTTAATTGATCATGACAGATCTACAAGTAGTCATAAATGCTGCTATAGGAAAAATATACAACGATCATGTCAAGGCCAAGGACTTAGCATAAAAAGTTCAGGAAATAACTTTATATAAGGTATTCAGGTTCCCTACTTTTCATACCTCTTATCATAACCTAATTCTGGGTTATTCTCCAAAAATTTATTTATTTATTTATTTTCAAAATAAAAATAAATAAAATAAAATAAAGGCTGACAACGTGGAAAAAGTAGGCCGGGAAATCAAGCTGTAATTTTTGGAGGAGATTCAAGGATAATTGTACCCCATTATGCCCAAATATGGAGGAAAAACAAATTTCAAATTCAAGGTCAAATTAAATGATTATTTGACGAATTTGCATAAAAATTAAGTTTAAGGACATAATTAAATTTTTAATAGGCCAATTTGATTTAATCATGGGCCAAATTAAATTTTAATTATGTTTAAGAATTAATTTAGGTCCAATTGAAGGATTTAATTAAGTGCAAGGACATAATTATACTTTAAATGGGTCCAATTAATTTTATTTGGGGCTTAATTGGTGAAAAATTAAGTTTGGGGGCCTAATTTGGGCTTAATTAAGAAGATTGGAATTTTAAAAGATCAAATTTAATTTTTACCAAGTTATTTGATTGAAATTAGGGTCCAAATTGCAAGAAAATTGATGTTTTGGGTTCAATTAGGGGTTAAATTGAAGAAATTCGCAACCAGGGACCAATTTGCAAAAGGCGCCGGATTATAAGGGCCCAATTGACAAAAACCGGGGACTAAATTGAAGAAATTAAAAGTTTAATGGTCAATTAGGGGTTAAATTGCAAAAATCCAAGACTAGGGACTAATGTGCAAAAGGCGCGTAAATCCAGGGTTCCAATTGAAATTCGGTAAGGGTGTAATTGCATTAAATCAAAAGTTTGGGTCAATTAGGGGTACAATTGCATAAAAGTGAAAGTTGAAGGACTGCTTTGAACTTCGAAGAAATCCCTTTTTAAAACCTAAAATGACACTGTTTTGAGTTAAAAAAAAAAAAAAAGAGGGACCAGACGACGCGTTGTCTGGTCTCTATTCATTATCTTCCTTATTTTTTCGGAAAACTGGTCCAGTCACTTCCTTTGCAGGTGCATTTAATGCACTTAAGGTCCATCAAATTTGCCAAACCGTGCATGAAACTGATCACCAGACATCCCTCTATGTCTGGGTATGGTCGTCATTGGCTAACTGGCACATAAACGGACGTGGCACCACTTCAAAGAGGCCACCTCAGGCAGCCTGCAGCTCCAGTTTGACAGTACACCATGCTTACTTTGAGCTAACGGTTGGGATCCTTCCCAATCGAATCAAGGGCTGGAATTTATTCCCCTATGTAGACAAGATAGCCCTCTTTTACCGCCTATAAATAGAGGAGGATTCATGGCATGAGGGAGAAAAAAATTGAACTCAAAGTTGGCCGAAAACCAGCCTTCCCTACTCATTTTTCCTACAACCAATCCTTTCTCTGCTTTCTAACTCCACCGTGGCCTTCATCCACCACCACCATCATCATCTGTCTTCTCACCATCATCCCGACCTCAAGTAGCCACCAAACCATCTCACGTGGCGGTTGCACCACATTTCTCTCTCCTCTGTAAAAATCTTCTTATCTACCACCGTGACCCCGGCAGCAGCAACAGCATCAGCATCAACAACCACCTTGCCTAGAAGCTTTTATCCTTCCTAAAGGTAGCCGGGACAGCAACTCTCTCTTCAGCCACTCCAACAGTTGCAACCGTGAGCTTTCCTTCTCCTTCGCAGGACTCTGTTCCTTCTTCTTCCAGTTGCGACCGGAGCAAGCTGCCGACCTCACCATGTCCAGTTGCATTGTGCGCCACCAGTTAGGCCGCCAGCTCCCTCAACGCTAGGTAAGCCTCCCTCCTCTCTTCTTCTTCTTCCTCCTTTCTCTGTTATTGCTGCACGTGAACAATACAACGTGAATTATAATTCACGTTGCACTGTTTCGTGCAACTTAGTCACTTGGTTGTGCCAGTGACTAAGTTGCTTCAGGCTGGACCTGCCCTAGCCCAGCCCAATTGGCAGGGCCGGGTCCAACTCGTCCCCAAATTAAAAAACAATATGTTGGGTCGAGTTTGGACCAACCTTTTTGGGGCCAATGCCAATCCACCTGTTTTTGGGCTTGTGCTTGGCCCAGCCCACATGTTTAAATAATATTTAATTAATTAATATATAATAATAATAATAAATTTCAAAAATCCTTTCAAAAAATTGTGATTTTCTCAAATATTTTTCTACCAATTTTGCATAATATCGGGTTGTATATTTTCACTGTAAAATACAAATCCAGTATTAAAATACCCGGTTTTCTCTGAACTTTTTCATAAAAAAAATCCAAGCATTTTCAAAAATAAAAAAATATATATTTTGTTGCATATGGCCAAATCCTAAAATTTTTCCAAGCATATATTTCATTAAAAAAAATGCATCTTTTTCACGTTTAAAAATAAAAAATGAATATCTTAACCAGTTTATGATTATCCTTTAGGATTTGGCCAACATGTCAAAAATCTTTTTCCAACCTTTTTTTTTAGGGGTTTAAATGTAGACTTTAATATTTAAGGATGTAAAATTACACGTTAAAGTATACCCTCAAGTATTAAAGATGCAAGGTGTAAATAAATGCAATGCTAAAATTCAGACTTTAGAACGGTTAGAATTTAACCCGATAAGGTAGAGACTCCCTTATGAAAAGAGATCTGCCTTGAACCTTAGAAAAGACCAACAAATAGAAACTCGACCTAGAAAAACAATCAAACAACAATGCAGCTTACCTTAGGTAAGGTGCACTGGGGGTGATGCGTCTTCCCCTTGCACAACCAGTCCCTTACGCAGACTCTCGCAGACCATAGGTTCCTAGTGATCATAATACTAGGTGGCGACTCCTAAACATTAATCATAATTTTATGATTAAATCCAAAAACCCTTCCCAACACACAACACCCCTCACACAAGAGGCACGACAAAAAGCCTCCGCCATCGCCAGACGATGTCGCGCCGCCTCTAAAGGGGAAGACTTTAGAGGGGAAAAAGCTGAACAAGTTACAAGTTAGTGATAAGTCAAAACCTTTAGGCCTAAAAGACCTACTGACACCAAGTGGCATAAATATGAGTCATAAGAGAAATCACCCACGCTTAGTGATTAGGATGTTGATTTGATATAAACCACCAATATCTTCTTGACCTATAAAAGAGGTGAAATAAAGATCAATTATATAAAACCTAGTTTGAAATAACACAACGATTCAACATACTAGTAAGGAAGGAGAATGAAAACTATACACCTTACCAAGAAAATAGGTTTAGGGATACAAAAAAAAAAAGGTCGTGTGGTCAATGACCAATAATGTTAAGCACGTTTTAGATTAATACTATGAGGCATACAAGATCACCTATGATTAATGTTAGATAAGATTGATTCTGATCCTATATAAACTATTAACATTGTGTAATGGTTGATTTTAGCTAAAAGGACAATAATACTAAAAAACCACCTTTTAAAAAAATAAAGAAGGTTTCTACCCAAACACCGTATTTAACCACTCAAAGGGTTGTTTTATATCCCAAGTAGCTTAAGAGACATATGTTTGAATAAGTTTTTAGGAAAGAAGACAAGGCTATTGTGAAGATAATAAACAAATTTGGAAATAGCAATCAACCAGGCGCTAAAAAAATTGAAGTTTAAAACTAGTACAAAGAACAAGCCAACAATTAACTAAAGCACTAATAGAACAAAGTTGTCCAACAATTGAAGAACTTGAACAAAGAAAATAAGTAGAACAATATTGGTCTAAAGCATTATTAGGTAAGAAACAAGATAAAAAGTTGTTCTCAAGTGTTTATAAACAATAAAAAGAAAAACTTCTAATTAAAGAAAAAGCAACCCCAAAAAAAAAAGGCCACAACCTTGCAAACAAAGTGATAATTGAAAAACTTAAGAACAATAGTAATGTCCAACTAACAAAAGAAACTGCTATTATAGAGCCTAAACTTGCTTCAATATATATCTTTATCAACAAGGAAGAATAAGTCAAAGAAGAAAATGATTTTTTATTTGATGTTAATGATTTATTGAATAAAGATACATTAAAAGAAAGAATTGACATCCTCTGTAGTGATAATGCACACTATAAAAAGTAGAAGTCAGTGAATTTACAATCTTGATACAGTAACTGGATGAAAACAATGCAATCACAAAAGTAAAGAAAGGTTTTTTTTTTTTTATCAAATGTAAGTATATATAAGAGATCAAAAATTACAACTCTGGAACCCATAGGAAACCAGAATATTAAACGAAAAATGAAACAAAGGGAACAGGCTCCCAAAACAAAAGAAAGAACCAGGGATAAAACAACAGATGGTTAGGGGAGGAACCCAATCCTAGAGGGGGTTGCCCAGCCTAACCAAATAAATACAACTAAAGAAACCATTAGAAAAAATATAGAAAATACAAGCTTTTACTCAAAGAGAAACCAGATAGGGACAAGCCCCCAAGACCAAACCAGCAGGAATCACAATAAATAGCTCTCATGCAAAGCTTGCATGGCCAAGACATACCATACATTCACGAAGCAGAAGAAACACGATTCTCGTGGAAATGAAGAACTGAACTTGAAACTTTCAGAAAACAACATCTACTAATTGGGAACCATACTCAAATAGACGTTTATTTCTTTCATTCCAAATTAAGTGCACAAGGAGAGGGAGAGCAACTCATCTCATTCTTTGGTGCAACCCTTTACTTCTTATAGAGAGACCTCGAAGCGCACCAGATAGGGAAGACTTAGAATGATTTAGACGAAGCCACTGCCTTCTAAAAGAAAGTTGAGTTACCATGATGATGCCATTTCAAAAAATAGGTTTTTTTATATCTTTCTTTATTTATTTAAAGTTAAACGTGGTCAATAGTCTTATCTTCATTTTGATTATAAAAATAGTGCAGAAAAAAGGTAAAAAAATATAGAGATCAACTATTTAGAATAGTTATCAACTAGTAACTCAGTTTGATATCTTCAAAGTCAATAATGTTATTAGTCACCACCTCAAACCCCTAAATATAACTATAAGTCTTAATAAGGTACTATTGCAGAGGGTGTTAGTATACAATGATGATGAACTTAACATAATCCCTTAAACTTTGGTAGAAAAAAAAAGATTGTTTGAAGTAAGGCTAGTGTGTTTTTTTTACATAATAGTGTCAAATTTGATAAAAGGACTAAAAGATAATGCAAGAGTGTTATATCCCAATCTAATAGTTGGATCCAAGACCTCCAATATAGTTTTCGTCATGGTTAAAGCAAAGAAAAGCTATAAAGCCTTAATAAAATATTTTACAAGGTTAAGTAACTTACAACTAAAAGATGTTGCTTAGGAAATTGAAACAAAAGAATAAATAAGTCACAAGGACTTATTTACATGTTTTTAGGCATTTAATCAAGCCTACAATCATATTAGGCTCAAGAATATAAGTTATTCAACAAAACTAGATCAAGATAATTAATCCATCATGCCTAATATATTAATTTTCCTCCAGCATCACTTAAGATGGATAATGAAAAGGCTAAACTACAACACCTTCTAATTAAAGTTAATATAAAAGATGAAGAAAAGTCTATACCAGCCTATATAAGTGGAAATTTACTAGAATAATATTGACATAGAGTTCTAATTTATAATTTTAATAACAAGAAGACACCAAGCTAGAAAGAAAGAATTAAAGCAGAATAAAGTTGTCACACAAAAAATAAATTTATAATTTTATTATTTAATATTTTTCTTTATGTATTCATCCTCTCTGAGAGGTTTACAACTCTTTAATAAACTCAAAAACTAACCTAAACAAACTAGGAAAAACAATAAAAATCATAAACAAACAAACAAAAATAAAATTATCAAGCATAGTATTTGATTTTCTAAACTAAATAGGAAAAAAAATTAGAATAAGTAAGGGAAAATAATTTTTTCTTAAAAACCCCTTGCATCAGTCTCTCTGGTTTGATCGAGTTTAAATTACTCTTGTCTTGATCTTATAAATGCCCAATCAAGGCTCTTCAACCTCTTTTAGTTTTTCACTTAAGGTGTATAAAGATTTTAGATATTGACTTCAATCCCTTAATGTTCAATTTCATATAAGAAAAGTCCGTTGAAAAATAATTTCTCTTCCACTAGCTTTTAAAGTAATGAATTGTAAACCTCAAACCGTTTTCATCAATATGTGATGTATATATAATCCTTAAATAAAAATTATCAACATAACTTAAGTTAATAATTTTCTTTTAATGAATATCTTTCACTCAACTTCTAACTTATCAATAAGGACACCATTTATAGCAACATCAACGCCATTATTATCATTGTTTATTATATCATTATCAACATAATCACAATAAAAATAAATATCATAAATTGGTGGTTGAATCTAATTAATAAAATAAACAGAATCATCAAATTTTTTTAGTTTCAATACCATATTCAACCCACTAAAAAGGTTGTCTCATTTGCTCATGTTCTTAAAAACAAGTTCTCAAAACTGACCATGATTCATGATCACTCATCTCACGATGCTCACAATATAAGTGTCATTATTTTCATTGTTTATTGTATCATTATCAACATAATTACAATCAAAATAAATATCATAAATTTATGGTTGATTTCAATCGATAAATTAACTAGAATTATCAAGTATTTTAGTTTCAATACCATATTCATCCCAATAAAGAGGTTGTCTATTTTGCTCATGCCTTTAAAATGGGTTTTCAAAACTAGCCATGGATTTATAATCCATTTTCTCACAAAGCTCCAATTTTTTTTTTCATCTATGCTTATCAACAAGATAATTCTTTAACTTTCCTCTACATGTTTATTATCTCTAGTCAGTGAGTTAATTTTATAATTTGTCTATGCATGTCTTCTATCATCAATTCCCAAACATCATTTTCTTGAGGAGAAATCTCTCCATCCTCTACTACACAAACATATTGTGACAATCTCTTCCATTCATGATTATTCAAAAACAACAACTACCACTAGAAATTTCTAGGGTCTGATGCCAACTAATGCAGAACTTAGATACCAATTAATGTAGATAAAAACACAAGAAGATAACAACCTCGAAAAAAAATGAAGCCAAATAGTGTTGTCACACAAAACCCTAATTCAATATTATATTACTCAATATATTTCTTCAAGTAGTCTCTCTCTCTCTAAGATGTTTATAACTCTTTAAATAAACTAAAAAATCAATTTAAACAAACTAAAAAACTTGAAAGTAAAAGGAAAAACAATAAATATCCTAAACAAACTAGAAAAATAAAATTATTAAGCATAATATTTAATTTCCTAAACTAAATAAGAAACAATAAAAATAACTAAAGAAAAACAACTTTTTCTTAAAAACCTATTGCATCAATTATCTTGCAAATTTGGTATCATTACTTCATACTTATAATGATTATTTTTCCTAGGATTGATGAAATATTTAGGGTAAATGGAAGTTTGGTCAAACAACTTTTACTAATCAATCTAGGGTTTAAGGCATACAAACAGTCTTCAATAAACTATTATTTATTATATGAGAGCTAACCTATATGAATCTAGAAAGAAATTGAGAACAAAAAACAAAAGATACTTATCATGTTGTAGGTATGCTTCAAGATAACAAGAAATCCAAGAAATTAGTGTTATTTAAATTAAAAGTTTATTTGGAAGAAAACTCAAGCTTCAAGCTTACCAAGATAGCATTAAGAGAGAAAAAAGATTGTTGACAAGGTCAATTTCTTATAAATCCTTCATTAGTAGTAGAATATGCATACATGAACATGTGCACACAAATGTTTGTGTATGTGTGATTTTGAAATTATCCTTATTTTTTTATTACTTTCTTATGTATATGTATTATTTGGTTTTTAAATGGAAAATACACTTTTATTACTTGTTAACTATTGACCTTGACAAATAATTCTAGGTAATTATGCTACATGTTATTACCCTTCCAACAAGAAGAAACTACAATTGAAACTTAACCTGAATGGAAACAAGTGGTAGCCTCATAAAATTAAATGGGGTGTGGAAATATATAAGACCTCAAACCTTAAAAAGGTTATTTTTTTATGTCTATCACTAATATAAGAAGAAAGATAAAAGTGTTGGAATTAAAAAAAAAAGAGTAAATAAAGTTGTAAATAAAAGTAATAAAAACTAGAAAGAAAGACAAATTGTATTGAAATAAATTGCATGTATTGGGATAGACATTGTTAAAAATGATTCTTTAGACCTTTATATATTGGTATAAAAGAAGAACACTTTATTGAATTCCAATATAAATTAAACTCCTCCTCTATTGATATATACGTGAATTATAAACTAATCTATGATTTTTTATTAATTATTTTATTAAGAACTCCTGCTCTTGATTGAGTTTAGTCTTTTAATTCTTTGCGCATGTTCAAGCTCGTACGATCAATTGCTTTCACTTGGTTGATCATGACTTCTAGTCGACTAGTCAACTATTTTTTTAAAATTCCTGGTAAATTAAGATTTTCTTTTGATGCAATCAATTCCACAATACTCGATCAATTTTAGATTCTCTTTTCCTATTTAAAAATAAACATATTTTTGTTCTCATTTGGTTGGGCATATAAATGCTTATTTTTTGTATAAACAATGCCTTAATAAATTCATTTATTTCAAGGTTGGATGAAGGAATATTTCTTCATCTTATTATTATTAAAATCATTCATATGAATCTACCATGACTTGTCTAAATGAGCACCGCTTTATAAAAATGTTGACCATAAATCTAAATATGTGACATGTCAACCGAACAATTTATTTTAAATGAAGCATGTTTTGAATTTTCTTGAACAACTTTTTTAATTGCTTTTACTTAATAAACGACTTAATTTTTTTTTTATTGTTATTGAGAATCAATAATAAAAAATCCAAGTCACAAATCAATAATAGCCTAACAATTACATGTGAAATACAAGTAGTACAATTCTAAAGTAGTGTTACATTTGTTTAATTTGCTTTTTAAATCGTTGCTCTAACTAAGCATGCAACCTATCTTTATGTCGGCACGGATGCTTTGGCAATGACATTTGAACCGTCTCAATAAGCTTCTTCTGGTGGTTGAGTGGTGTCAACTATAGAGCAAGTTAGGTCTCTAATATGTTTTTTTTTCTTCTCCTCTTGAAATATTATTTTTAATGATTAATTATTGTTTTTTTGTTCGTGTTATTTATGATTTTTTTAAAATTATGTTATTAAATTAACTGAATTTATTGAACCCAATTAAATCAATAATTTGGATTTCATATTTTTCTTGTTTCTTTCAAAACATTGACATCACCTTAATATTTTTTTACATTGAAAAAAATCTTAATATGATTTTTTAACATTGAAAAAAGTCTTAGTGGACCCGTGGCATAATGTGAAACACCAACCTATATAATATTTCTGGAAAATAAAGGGAAAAAATATATCAATCTAGAATAGTTAATTGAAAGACGAGTGAAATAAGGGAATTAGATATGAGCAACTAAAAACGTGTGAAAGAAGAATAGGGTGAACAAATGAGCAACGTAGGAGGGGCTAGTGAATATAGATATGGATTGGGAATGAATTCCGTAGTGTTTGGGACGTGGTGCCGCGTTTCTAAAAAAATTAAATTTTTTTATTTTATTTAAATTAAAAATACTTTTATATTTTTAAATAGTTTTAATATGCTGATGTTAAAAATAATTTTAAAAAAATAAAAAAAAATTTATTTTAATATATTTCTAAATAAAAAATACTTTACACTGTTAATACTATCACAATTTTAAACAGTATCGAAATACATGAAGATCAAGATAATGAAAAGCCATTAAACATAAGCCAATAGGTATCTTCGGAGTCACAAGGGAAAAAAATGAGGATGTCTAGTAGTCGGGGAGGACTCTTCGAGAAGGGCAAGAAAAATATGGTTATTGTTAGAATATTTTTTCAAAATTTTAATCAATTCTTTTATCTGAAATTAGAATAAATAAAAATCCAACACATGTCACTACTTCCTTTAAAAAGTTAAAATTAATGGAAAATTGGCTTGATCATGAATGAAGACCTACTCTTGCTGCCGAGTCAAACCATGCACAATCAATTACCCAAATTAAAACTACAAGATTGTCTTTATAAAATAAAATAAAATTGGCCCCACATGGTTTTTCAGAGTATGATTGTTTTTTTATGTAAAAACATAATTTTAAATATTTTTTATTTTTTAATATACTGATATCAAATATAAATTTTTTTAAATTATATAATTTTAATATATTTTTAAATAAAAAAAACAGATATAATAAGAAGAGATATAATAGAGTGGTATGATAAGGCGACGCCTTCGATCTATCTCCATCAACTTCCTTGATTTAGACTCTTTAAGTAGTGCTAGCAAATAAGATGACGTAAATGAAAATGATCAATAAATAAAATGAAGAAAATTAGAATTTAAAAGGGGAAACTATGAAAAGTTTATAAATAGAAAGAAAAAAAATATAGTTCGTTTCAAATCGGATTTGGCAGTTGGCAGAACATTTGTTATAGGGTGTTTATCAGTGTGGTTGCAGGTACTTTTCAAATAACTTTTCGTGTCAAAATACATGCCAATGATACTTTTTTATTTTTTAAAAATTATTTTTGACATCAGCACATCAAAATGATCCAAAACGTATAAACCATATTAAATTTTAACAAAAAAAATTTTAAATTTTTTAGGAACGCCGCCCCAGCCGCGTTCCCAAACATAGCCTTTGCTGCCTGAGAGTTTTGGAACGGTAGTCATCTAAAAAAAATAATGGTATATCGAATATAGAATTTGTTTTTGCATTTTAAAAATCTTTTTAAAAAATTTAATTTTTTTATTTTTTATTTTAAATTAATAGTTTTTTAATATTTTCATATTATTTAAATATTGCTAATATCAAAAATATTTTTTTAAAAATAAAAAATATTTTTTTAATATATTTTTTTAAAAAATATTTTAATAAATATTCATAACTATACCGCTAAACAAATAAGTATGGACAGTGTTGCCGAACGAGGAAAGAAAGCATATCACTTCAATTAATTTGATGGAGATTCTATATATTATACAGAATCTTGAATCCAAAGTCTTAAAATATTGGGTTTTTTTTTATAAAAAAATGTAGCATAGTAAATTTAGAATTTTAAGGAGATAATATATTATATTGCCACACTTATGAAGAGCAGTACTTATTGGATTTCGCATTTCATAAACATAATAATTTAAACATGTGATATTTTAAAATAAGGATGACTTAACATGAGATCTAAATCAAGAGATGTTACGTTTTAGTAATACAATATCTAAACATGTAACATTTTAATAAGAGGTAAATAAAAGATTATTATATTTTAAAAATATAATATTTTAACATGTTATATTTTAAAAGTATAATGACTTAACATGAGACCAATCAAGAGATGTTGTGTTATAGTAATATAATATTTAAACATGTTATATTTTAAAAGAAAAATAATTTAATATGAGATAATTAAAAAAAATATTGTATTTTAAAAATATAATATTTAATCATGTTATATTTTAAAAACATTATATAACTTTCTGAGACAAATTGAGACAACATGTTATGTTAATAAAAGTTGTTTTAATTTTTTTTTATTAATATAAGTATATGAATATATTTATGTTTATTTTGATTAATCTCATGTGTTTTAAAATTAATAATTATACAAGTTTTTAAAAATTCTAAGAAGATTTAAATTTATAATTATTAAAAATTAAATTCAAAAACTGACCAAGTTAAACTATCTCTTAAAATAAATAAATAAATAAGCCGTTTCAATTAAATTCCTAAAACGTCAAATATTCTTTCCCATTATTTTAAAAAGAACCACGGACACCCACGGGAAAATAATAATTATTTTTTTTAAAAAAAAAAACTTCTTCAACACTATACCAGTAGCCTCCATACAGGCCTTCATAACCAAACGCATCTCCGTATTCATCTTCTACAACGCAATCTAAGCCTTCATTATGGTGGCAGATTCCTTAGCACTCGTACCTTCAATATGGTAGCACGAGTAGCGGCTTTAGTAGCTTATCCTGGATACCTCCAGCAGTGGAGGAGGCAAAGCTCCAGTGGTAGCATCAGTACCGGCCGGCATAGCTATTTTCTTACAATAAAGAAGGGACTGGTACTGAGCTAGTAGATACGATTGAGTCAGTTGTTGATCCAGAAGCGGTAGAAGTGGTACTGAGCTAGTATACCTTCCATATCAAGAGCTAGGGAACTGGATGGGATTAT
Organism: Populus nigra; assembly: GCF_951802175.1. Lineage (NCBI taxonomy): Eukaryota > Viridiplantae > Streptophyta > Magnoliopsida > Malpighiales > Salicaceae > Populus > Populus nigra. The sequence goes on from NC_084854.1 coordinate 13,584,806, forward strand.
TGAGGAACTCCGCCCTTTTTCACTGGGCTCTCGTGCCTTGTTTTAAGCAATGGCGGATCATGCATGTTCTGCTTGAGTATCCAGAGACCATGGAGAAATGATATTTTGAAAACCTTGCAGCCAGCGAGATGAGCACCCTGGTTGTTATCATCTTTAAATGCCGGAATACACGATAAAATCTTAATTGATGTTACATACTTAAATGTCATTATTCTAAATCAGAACATTAATTAAATATTATATATCATGTTAATTCACAATTTCTTTTTATTTTATATGTTAATTGCTCCATTTATCCTAAAATATTTCTCTTTCTTCTTCCTCGCTCCTTTTAGCTGTCTGCTGCTGCTTCTTCCCGTGATCTTGTCGGTCCCTAACCAAAAAAACCTTTTGCTTGTGATTTCAATTCAATTCAGTTTATATATTTTAGTACTAGTTCAAGGAAGACCTGAATCCCTTGTGCCAAGAAAAAAAAAAACAAAACAAAAAAAACATAATCATAAAAGAAAAGGAAAGATATTTTATTGCTTGCCACCTATTTGTTAATTTGTTTGGTTAGAAAACCAGCAACATCTTCGCCCAAAATAAGAAGAACCTCAAGAAAACGGAGGTCAACGATGTCTGTGCTATAATAAGTATGGGCGGTGTCTGTCTGATTCCTAATCCCTTGTATTTACTTACCGGTTGGATTTCTCAGTCATTGCATGGATTCGATTTTCGCTCCTAAATCATCGTCTATTTCCTCATTATCATCATCAGCTCTCCTTTCACGGTTTCTCGAAGCTTCGAGTTCTAGGAAATTATCTTCGCTTACTTTCATTGGTTCCCGTCCCTTTCGACCCTCATCATATTCAACAACATTCGCCATGGCATCCAATGATGTCTCCAAGCCCAAAATCATCACCGGTGATTTTGGTTATGTTCTTGAAGACGTTCCTCATTTCACCGATTACATTCCCGATCTTTCTGTACGTTTTCGTTGTTCATCAATCTAATTGGAATCGTCAACCCTCCTATACTCTTTATTATTATTAAAATTTATTTATTTGGGTGCAGACTTATTCCAATCCTCTACAGGACAATCCTGCTTTCTCTGTTGTCAAGTAATTATTTGATTCATCTGTGTAATTTTATTTCTCTTTTGCTGACTATGAAATAACATCCGATCTTGGAGGGAGGTTAATCGATCTTGTGTTTCCGTTTTAAAAGTATTTAAAAAATATATATTTTTAAAAGCTATTAATTTAGCAATAATTATTGTTATTAATTTTTTGGGCAGGCAATATTTTGTCCATGTGGATGATTCTGTTCCACAAAAGGTAACCCTTTTCATGAACAATTTACTAATCGCATAAATAGACACAGACTAGAGTAGTTTCCATTAATCCAGAATGCAATTTCCCTCTTAAACGCCGAAGGTTTCTGGAGTGAAATGCAGGGAAATGAATGGTCAGATAGCTTATAGAGTTTTATCTACATGTATAGTTAAATTTTATCTTCCCATCTTTTTTAGATTGTGGTTCACAAGGATAGTCCCAGAGGGATACATTTCCGTCGCGCCGGACCCCGTCAAAAGGTGTTTCTTATGGCTATCATGCTGTTGAGTGTTGGAACAACATGTGCCTCTCCATTTACACACGTCTTGGATATTTCTCAGGTCTATTTTGATTCCGATGAAGTTCATGCTTGCATCGTCACATGTGGGGGTCTGTGCCCAGGACTCAACACTGTAATTAGAGAAATAGTGTACAGCTTGTACCATATGTATGGTGTGACAACAGTGCTGGGCATAGATGTGAGTTATTGTTAAGATCTGTACTCCATTTTATGTCCAACTATATTCCTTTTCTACTTCTTCTTATCTCTCTTTCGCTTTCAATTTCATTTGTTTACTGAAATGAATTCCATAACCAATGGATCATAAACTTACAATGTAATGGAATCTACAGGGTGGATACAGGGGTTTCTATGCTCGAAACACAATTCCTCTGACGCCTAAGGTCGTGAATGACATTCATAAACGTGGTGGAACCATCCTTGGGACATCACGAGGTGGCCATGATACTTCAAAAATTGTTGACAGCATTCAGGATCGGGGCATCAATCAGGTGGGTGGAAGACATAATTTGTTAGCCAATTTGTCCCTAGTGAGGAGTTATTCACCCTTCCAAAGAACAAAAATTTATCCACAGTTTTCTCACCAACCAGGTTTATATTATCGGAGGAGATGGAACTCAGAAAGGGGCATCGGTGATATTTGAGGTAAATATGCTTTTATACCAACTGAGGACTGGGCTTTAGTTGCACCTGGACATTGATGCATAAAAGCATAGTCTATTGCTTTGGTTCATTTTGCGGACCTGGTTGATCTGGAGTGAAATATAAGAAAAGAAAAGGAAGGTAGGAAAATCAAGTGTAGAAGTATAAAGATAACTATGCGAAATCAGGAAAATTAGCTGGTGAAACCATGACTGATTCTGCCTCATCTCTTATTCCCATAAATTTTAATTCTTCAACCTTGCAGGAAATTAGAAGGCGAGGTCTCAAAGTCGTAGTTGCTGGAATTCCCAAAACCATTGATAACGACATTCCGGTACCTTTTTTGGTTGTTGTTAGCTACACGATGTATCATCTACCACATAGCTGCAATGCTTCAGCCATTATTTTGAAAAATAAGACACTGTAAGTTTCGTTTTATACATGGCAGGTCATTGACAAGTCCTTCGGCTTTGACACTGCTGTTGAGGAGGCCCAGCGTGCTATTAATGCAGCACATGTCGAGGCTGAAAGTGTAGAGAATGGTATTGGTCTTGTGAAGTTGATGGGCCGCTACAGCGGTATGCCTCGATTCTTATCCTGAAATCATCTGTAATTTCACTGCAAGTCTTAATGTACTGTGTGCAAACAATATTGAATTTTATACATTGACTCAAGTCGTGGCAGGTAAAAGAAAAGGAATTCTGGATTCTTTTGATTCATTAAAGGAAACAGGAACAAAGAACCACATAGAAGCTATCTCAAGAAATTAGATTTATTTTAAACCAATCCATATATATTACTTGACTTGGAATGTTTGACAACGGTGCTTGCTATGAATAGGAACCCAAACCACAAAATAATAAACTTAAATCCAATAGGAACAGGAAACACAACCCAAAATACTATACTCAAGTTGACAACATGATAGAAACTCCACACCCTTTCTGCTAGAGACCCTTCATTGATGCCCAAAATCCCCTTCGAATGTTCTAATTATCCTTTGTTTATACATTAGCTATTTTATTAGTTCTAATGTCATGATCTCAGTGTTTGTTCTCATTTAAAATAAAAATTCAACAATCTAATAAGGTAAAATCCAATGATTTCTTTTAAAGTAAGTAATTCGTTAATATTCTTCTGTATCTGTATTCAATGTGTTTAATGAAAAACCTTTATGCCTCGTGTTGCAATTGGGTGTGTGGTCTATATATATATAATCATATAAAACTGTATAATTAAACATTATTCCTAGAAGTCTTCCCTCTTGCCTTCGTCCATTTCTCACCTCAACATGTCCCTTCTACAGAGTACTTACATGTGTCCTAGGTGGGAATTACCAGAACACGTGCATGTAGCTCTGTCTTCAAAGCTGTATGGCTGGGAAATGTAGGTCCTATGTAACTGTTTTCATTGTTTGGTCATGCAATTTCTATATGATCTCGTTAGCCATTGATCATCACTTTATGTTTCAACGATTTAAAATTTCTAACATCGTTATTTTTTTTCAATCCAGAACCTAATAGTAAGAAATATGAGAGAAAAGTACGAAATAAAATGTGAAACAGCGAGCTTTTTGTTAGTTATGTAGTAGTATAGGGAAAAATTGAAACTTTTAATAATTATGGGGATAACATTGGAAGATTTTAAACTATGGATCTACAAGGAAAAAAATATAGTTTACCCAAAAATTAATTAAGTTCATGCGCAGGCTGTTATGCCTTTCCTTTTTCATTTAGGAATCCTTATTGAATTTGATGTGCAGGGTTAATTGCAATGTATGCTACTCTTGCTAGCCGAGATGTGGATTGTTGCCTGATTCCAGAGTCACCTTTTTATCTAGACGGGAAAGGTGGGCTTTTTGAATACATAGAGAAACAACTGAAAGAAAATGGGCACATGGTTATTGTGATAGCCGAAGGTGCCGGACAGGAGCTGCTTTCTGAAAGCATGCAATCAAGGAACCAACAAGATGCTTCAGGAAACAAGCTTCTTCAAGATGTTGGGTTGTGGATTTCACAGGGAATCAAGGTATTGAATCTAACTCAAACTCTACCTCAAACATCATATATTATCCAGTAACATGTCATACCATATTACATAGACTGACACTTGCTTTTTCCATGAATTCGTATTCAGTATTAGAAGTGAAATATACTCTAGTAAACTAATTTGTTTCGTTCCTTCACTGCAGGACTATTTTTCAAGGCAGAAGACGATGGCTATAAACCTTAAATATATAGGTTAGAATTACACATTTTAACTCATGCATTTAATTTTTAATTAAGCTTTTTGGCTTCGAAACAAGATCTTTATAGCTTTTTGGCTATAAACCTTAAATATACAGGTAAGATTTACACATTGTGATGAGATCCTGTAAATTGTTTTCCCCTGCAGATCCTACATATATGATCCGTGCCGTACCTAGCAATGCATCTGACAATGTGTACTCCACACTTCTGGCTCAAAGTGCTGTGCATGGAGCAATGGCTGGTTATACAGGCTTTACTAGTGGTCTCGTTAATGGAAGGCAAACATACATACCCTTCTATGTGAGTTTTTCACTTGCATATAATAGGAATGTCTTCTTATTGGTGGGATCATTTTTGTTTGTCTAGAGAGAATCGATTCATTAGAATTATGAAATTTTGTGAAGTTATTATTTCTTATATGGCATTGATGTCCTTTCGGTGTTCACATTTTACATCCGCTCTTCATTACCGCTCTTGTACCTTTTGTCTTTTTTCTGTCATTCAAACTTAGATCCTCCCTGCCCAACTCTTTAGCTTCCTTGTCTTTTATCTGATGCTGCTGCTGCTGTTTGTGTGTGTGTGTGTGTGTTTAGTGTTGTTTCCTTTGCATTTATCTTTTATATTTGTCTTTCTTTATTCAAGTGAAATGTGAATGTTCCATAATTGGGCCTATTGCTGCATGTTGGCCTGCAGCGAATCATTGAAAAACAGAACAAAGTGGTTATAACAGATAGGATGTGGGCTAGGCTCTTATCGTCAACAAATCAGCCAAGCTTTATGAGTGATAAAGATGTCATTGAAGACAAAACGGAGTGTATCTCTGGAGAAAAGAAAGAGGAAGACCCAGCAACCCAGTTTTTGGATAATGGGAATCGTGCTGATGGAGTTCTGGAGAATAAAGAGGTCAGCTCCGTGTGATTCCGAATAAAACCATAATGATCAATAGATTGCTACTATCATTGCTTAGCCCGCAATTATGTACTCCCTCTATGTTCCTACAGCTCTCGGTTCTGTTGCATTAGTCGTGTTCCAAGGTCAATTTCTGCTTCTGTTTTATTTAAGTGGATTAGGAAAAGATAGATCATTCTGCGAGGACCTTATTCTCAGAGATAAATAATTTATGCTTGTGGGGGACAACAAATTTGCAAGGGGAGAGTTGGCTCATGAGCCGAACAGTATAGTATACAATGCGTGGCTTGTATTTTAAGCATTTTTTTGCACTGTAGTTTCTGCCCTCTATTGTATTTATGGATGGATATGAATGGAGATGATCATGATTTCAACTAATTTGAATGCCCTTATGAATTTTATACAAATAAATTATCTACCACTTGAAAATGGGAAAGCAAATTAGAGCTGGAAGACGTTACCAAATGCTTATTGAGAAAAACCTTGTAAAGATTATTACCTTTACAGGGGGATGCTATTGCGCAAGAGAAACGCCGAAAACAGAGTTTGACTCAAAGATGGTTCAACCACACTGTATGCTGCTACAATCCGAACAAAGTTCATGACTATTAGCATTCTAGAAACAACAGTGCTATGCGTGCGTGGGTTGCAGAAAATCAAAATCAAACCCTTAGCTGGTTTCCTATACTCTGAGTCTTCTTCCTTGTTCCTTTACAAGTATCAAATGGTTTGAATTCTAAGCCTGGAAAAGATTATTAAAAACACATGGTGCCTTTCTTTAAAACCAGAGGCAATGGTTTTCAAAATGCCTTTTCTTTTCTTCTTCGTTTTTCTCTAACGAGGTCCACATGTTCCCAATTGATTTTATTTTTCAGCATTATTTATGCTTTGTGGAATGATTTTGACATGTTCTGCGATGGCTATGGCTAGGATTTTTCAGAGGTCTATGACTGCGCCTATCAGCAGAATATTACTTCGATGACTGGATATCAGATTTATCCAGAAGGTCAGTGTCTATGGTTTTCAACTAGAGTCTAGAGGCAACGTGAAATCCTTTTAATAGGGCCCTTTTCTTTTCTTTTCATTTTTTTTTCCATTTTACAAATCTTTTTATGAGTTTCTGTCTTTCTCCCCTTGTCATGATCCATTTAATGTGATGCTTTGTGTAAGAAATATGTTCATAGATTTCTAACTAAATTTATGTGAAAAATATAAAGAAAAAAATTAAAATTAAGTACGTCAATAAAAATAATGTACTAAAACTCTATTTCAAATCACATAAATTAACAATAGTAATTCTTAAAAACACTCTTATTATTAAAAGAATATAATATAAAATAAAAAAACAGTAATACAAAGTCAAAAACTTAAAAACAAAAAGAAAATTGTGAGGAAAGTATACTTTATTATTAAGTATTTCTCTCTAAACTCTCTTAATTATTCTTTCTTTTTATGTACTACTTAATAATGTTGAATTGCAAACTTTTTTATAGGTATATATTTCTAAATAATCAAGGAAGTAAACTAATACAATGAAGTTCTAATTTGAATAGAAATTGTATTCTACTAACTGGTTGACCGTTTCTCAACCGAGCGATCAATTTATTTAATTCAACTAGTCGATTAGTTCCCAACTAGTAGGCCGGTTCCTCTGTTTTTCAGAAAAACCAGAAATTGAGTTTAATTTTCATCACTCCTTCTTAAACTTGATTTTTTCATAACTCCCAACATATTCCTCATTTTGATAAAAAAAAAAAACATCATTTTTTAGTGGTTTTGTGAAGATATCCTCGACTTGGTCTTGTGTTTTCACATACTTGACTTCAATTTCCTTGTTTGTAATACAATCTCTTAGGTAATGAAATATTGTGTCAATGTGCTTACTTCTGTCATGAAAAAACTAGATTTTTAGCTAAGGCACTGCCTGATAAGTTGTCCACATAAATCTTTGTAAGCTTCTCTCCTTGATCATTGCTTGCTTAAAGTCTCCAAACATCTTTGGATTATTTCCTATAAATATCAAGTCATCCACATACAAATATACAATAAGAGCATTACCACTCTCTTTGATCTTTACATAGATAGCATATTTATAGGGGATTTAACAAATCCATTCTTTAAGAAATGGTCATCAATGCTACTATACCAAGCCCTTAAGATTTGCATCACTCCATACAAGGCTTTGTTGAACTTTATTTTTATATCTTTTCACTTCATATCCCATAAGTTGCTTAATGTAGGCCTTTTCTTTAAGAAAACCATTAAAAAATGATGATTTAACATTCATTTGATAAATTCTTCATCTATGTTGGGTAACAGTGACAATGATTAATTGAATGGCCTCCAATCTAACAACTAGAGCAAATACTTCATCATAGTCAATTCCATGTTTTTGGTTATAACCTTTTTCCACTAACCTTGCTTTATACCTCTCCACTTCTCCGTTGGCACTCTTCTTTTCTTTGTAGATTCACTTGACACCTATTGGCTTCTTTCCACTTGGTCTAGGAATCAATTTCTATGTGTCATTCTTCTCAATTGATGCAATCTCCTCATCCATAAAAACTCTCCACTTTTAAACACTATAGGATCACATGTAGCAAGGTGATAATATAGTGTTACATCATCATTAATAAGATTATCTCATATAAGTCATCAAGGCTCCTTATCTTTCGTGGTGGACTTGGTAGAGTGTCACTACTTAAGCTTCCACAAGAAGAAGGAGAAGAAGAAGAAAAAGAAAAGGAAAAAGAAAAAGGAGGAAGAGAAGTTGAGCTCATTGGTGTTTGTGGAGGTGTAACTATAAGTTTTTAATGATTTTCATATCTTTCCTTCTGTTTATCAAGAATTGGTAGGAAGTTATATTTTTCACCATTATTTATCTTCCAATCTCATGCTCCTTATTCATTGAACTCAACATCTCTATTAATCACCATCTTTTTTTATTAGGGTTGTAAACCTTATATCTTTTGGACTTTTATTTATAACTCACAAAGATTATCTTTTTGCTCTTGTCATCTAGCTTGGTCCTTACTTGATCATCTTCATACACATAGTTAATGCTCCAAAAAACTTATAAGTGAGAAACATTTGGCTTTCTTCCATTTCATGTTTCTTGTGGAGCTATGCCATTCAAGCTTTTAGTAGGACACCTATTTGACAAATAAATAGCAAAATCTACATCTTCGGGCCAAAACTCTTTAGGCATCTTTTTAGTTTTGAGCATACTTGATGTGAACCTCTTCAACACATGATTAAATAACCCATACGCAAAGATTCCAATTCTTAGAAAGCTAGAAAACCAAGTAAATCAGGTTTGATAGGAGTGTGACACAAAGATAACTTATACCTAGGCACCAACATTATTGGAAATGGAAACCTCCACCCAATGAATATTGATTTACAAATGAGAAGTATAAGGATAACGTTACGAAGTCAGTTATTCTTCGATAAGTCATTTTTTAGTTCTTTAGAGAACCAAGAAATGGATATTATCTTACCAACACACAACAAGTGCGGAAAATAAGAAGTTTTATTAATCTGAATTGTCTAACCTTACATGTTTGGTTATGTCTTTATTTCTACTACTTTTAGACTGAAACAAATCCTAATGGACCCCTTATGTCGACTTATATAATGCCCACTTATAATTAAACCTAAATAATACAAATAAACCCTAAACTAAGAAAAAAAATAACAATAATAAATCCAAATTTAATATCCTAAATATGATAGGATCAGATTTGCTGCCCTTTAGAAGTCCCATATAAGTTAGGAGAATCAAATCAGAAGTTGTCTCCTTTTTAGTTTTTTTGTTTGCAAAATATTTTTAGCTGACTTGCAAACTTATTTAATGATAGATTCCTATTATAATAAGGATATAATAATTGTTTTCATACACCATAAGGATTCCACATTAATATGGAGTCCATACCACACATGAAAACTATGTTGTTACCCATTAAATATCCTTACAAGGCTAGAAAATTCCCAAAACTAGATACCACATCCTTGTAGGAAAAGAATCCTAGACAAATAGAAAGTTCACAAGTCAAAAGGAAGTAAATAACAAAATTTATATAGCTTTTGTTGACCAATATTTGTGATGCCTTTCCAAACCCCAATTGACCTGATATTTTAACCCAATATAGAAAAACTTGTCACAAGACTCCATGTAATATTTCAATCCGATTCAACGATCGGATTGAGCATTATAACTATTTCCGTGAAACTGGATAGTTGTGCATTTTACGTTATAATTCAAATCTGATTGTTTTTTCGTTGCCCGGGTCATATCAATACTTCTTTCCATATTGAGGATGATTCTATTCTTTCTCTCCACCATGCCATTTTATTATGGGGATCTAGGCATTGTTATGAGTATTTTTATACCATAATCTTCATAAAACTCATTAAAATCATTAGAACAAAATTCACTCTCTTATCCATCCGAAGTGATTTTATAGAATAACCACTTTCTTTACCTTAAACTTCTTAAAACAACCAAATACATTAGACTTTTCATTTAAGAAGTATACCCATGCTTTTCTACTATAATTATCAATAAAAAGTAGAAAATATAGATTTTTACCAAACAAACATGGTTGACTTGTTATTGATGTAGACTCCTTCAGAAAGTTCTTGCGAAATTACTTGCCTACTAAACATCTTTCACATAACTAATTTGGATGTATAATGGATGGTGAACCCTTCAACATGTTCTTTTGTGCCAACATCTTCAAGCTATCAAAGTTTACATGTCCAAGTTTCATATACTAAAGCCAAGTCTCATCCTTCACACATGTATTTAGGCATTTAAGCACATCCATCTTTATATTTAGTAAGAACATTCTATTCTTTATCATGGCTACCTTTGCAATCATAACTCCTTTAATGTCAAGTAACGTCAAAGTATGATCTTTTATATTAATCTCATACACCTTCTCCAGCAATTATTTTAAGCTCAATATGTTGCTTTTCACCGTTGGTATATAATCTTTCATATTAATCTCATACACCTTCTCCAACAATTGTTCTAAGCTCAATATTTTGCTTTTCACTGTTGGTATATAATAGACATTACCAATAAATTGATAACTTCCATTTTTCTATTTAATCAAAATTATACATTTTTCTTTGATGGAAACCCTTGAATGATCCATATAGGTGACATCACCTCTAATCACTTTATCAAGCTCCATAAACATATCTTTGTCTCCACATATATAGTTGTTGGCTTCATTGTCTATATACTACATGTTCTTTTTGTCTTGCATCCTCTCATCATGCACTAGTAATAAGGTGGTTTTCTTCTTCTCTTCTATCATTAGATTTGTATTCTCCTTAACCTACTTAGTTGGACTCCAACAATCCCTAGCATAATGATCTACCTTTTAAAAATTATAACATTTAACTTTTGATTTGTCAAACTTGGATTTTAGATTACTATTGTTAGTGTAACCGGTCAACCGATTTACTCTATAATCTCTTATAAATATCCAGAACCATCTTGCTTTGAAAAAAATATTTGTACACCCACATCATCTTGAATCTTATTGACTCTTTTCTTATAGGCTTGTAAGTTTTCCATAAGACCTTGGATTGAAAAAACATCCATATTTTATAACTCTTTTATTGCGACCACCACATAATAAAACTTCTTTTGCAGCGAGCGTATAAATTTTTTTTACCACACGTGTCTATTCCATCTTTTCCTCATATCTCTTCATTTGATTGTATATGGGCAATACTCTTGCAAAGTATTTTGAAATATTCTCCAATTCATGCATATGTTACTTTTTAAAGTCACCACGTAGCTTTTATAGATGTAGCTTTCTCACATTGTCAGCTTCTTGGTTTAATTCCTGCAAAACTTCTCATACTTACATGGTAGTGGTTGCATTAGCCATTATCTTAAAAATGGCACCATCTAGACATTGGTGGATGATTATTAGTGCTTATTGATCCTTTATTCGTGTCGTTTGCATGACTTCTCTTTGGCCTGAAGTCAGTGTTACTCCATCTATAGGCTCCTCAAAGTCTTTTTCAACTATCTCTCATACATTTTGGAAACTTATCCAAGCTTTTACTTGAATACACCAAGTTTCATAGTTGTCCTTTGTCATCCTAAAACATTGAAGTGGAAAGTTTAGATTAGTCATGTTAAATAATCAAATCTAAGCTCTGATACCACTTATTGTAAGAAAGATAGGTGTGGTATAATATCAAAAACAATAATGCTGTAAACCTTGAGAATAAACTTTTACATAAACTAAAAATAATATTAATAAAAAAGTAAACCTTGAGAATAAACTTTTACATAAACTAAAAATAATATTAATAAAAAAAACTTTAAATTAACCCGGAAATGAAAAGGGTGAGATTAAATGCATGGAAAACAAAGTAAATTCAAATATTAAGGAGGGATTATAAAATACAAAAGGAGGTATAACTCAAATTGTAAAAAGAAAAAGGAATAGGGTGAAAGTGTAATTAAAAAGAATTGGACTATAAATACCCCATTTTCTTCTTTCTAAGGTCAGTGACATGAACATAAATAGGAGGAGAGAAATTTTAGATTTTTCCTCCAAAAATTTAAGAGAGAAACACTAACATATGTCAAGATTATACAAGTTTTAGATAGATTGGTAGGAAAACATCATTTGGCAAGGGAATTAACAAGAAATAAGTGAAACAATTATGAGGAAAAAAAGATAAAGGGCCGACTGATGTGTAAAAAGGGAGGAGTTGAAAATTTTCAACCAGTTAAGAATTGAAGTCCAAATTATCCCCATGTAAGGAGCCCTAAACTTGATTATGCAAACCAGTTTAAATTTGATTAGAAATTATGTATTAATCTTGAATTGAAATTAGAGTTCTTGAGTAAAATTTGGGGAAATGTAAAATTGGTTGGAATTTGATTAATTAGGGTATTATAGGTTTCTTTGAATGTGAAATTATATAGGAATACCAAAGAAAAGTCAATGGTTAATGGATCCTAGTTTTCTTTGAATGTGAAATTATATAGGAATACCAAAGAAAAGTCAATGGTTAATGGATCAAAGGTGGCCAGCCATTAGGGGAGTGAGTGGAAAGAGAGGAATTTATGATTTTCTTTGTAAATTTCTTGTGATGTGTTATTATAATGTGACCAATGGCTAGGTAAGATAATTATTGCATGAGAAGGAGAACGAAACCCTTGGTTCCCTTAAGCCAAGTTTCGGCAAAAACAAGGTTAAAGAGGGAGGAGTTTTTGAGATTTTATATGTTAATAATGGATAGATTATGTGTCATAGAATGGTTTTAAATGAAAAGAACATGAAATTTAACAAAAGCCATATATATAACTAAATCGAATGCATGTGTTATATAAAGTTGAAATGAATCTATTGGCTATAATGTACAACATATGGCTTGACTTAGGATGAGTTGTGAAATGCAGGGTAAATATGGAATCCGATAATCCGTATATTTCCTGAAATAGTTTTGGCCATTTTACACAGAAAAAAAGGCGAATTAGCTTAAGCGATTCTTAAGGGTGGTCATATTTAGTGAGGTTACCATACATATAATATAGAAATGGTTGTTTTGGAAGAAGAGTGAGAAATGAGGATGTTTGAAGGTTCATTTAAACCGTTGATGAAAACTAGATAGATTCATCTCCTTAATTTTCAGAGAAGATTCGAGTCTAAAAATGATAAAATTTAGGAAAGGGTTCTGCATAGAAGTTATAACCAAGGATGTTAGCTTTCCAGTAAGACTGGCCACACTTAAATTTCATCTCTAAAACTCTAGATATAGATAAATATATGAGGAGAGGTCAAGCTCAAACCTCTGCTGTCAGTTTTGACAAGTTGCTAAAATAGGGAATTTAGTCATGTTAAGGGCAGAATTGGGTTTCCTTCCCTTTAGAAATGTGTTGTGCTATGTCTTAGTGTTCAAGGAAAATAAGTCGTGTTCAAAACTAAAATTTATAATATTAGTTATGATTAAATAAAGAACAATGATCTTAAGGGATGTAATGAGAAACATAACTGTAAAAGAAGAAATTGTTGAAAGGAAGTCAACATTTGTCATTGTTGTTGTTGTTGTTGTTGCTGTTGTTATAAGAAATATAACTTGAATAGGAATTAATATGTATTACCTGTGAATATAGGAGAGACCACAAGAGTGGCACAACAATAGCAAAGGAGCATGAGCCGAGCTTCTGCAGCAAGTAATGTCTTACTCCTATATCTTTATTAAATGTACATAATTATAAAAATTCATTTAATTCTTGGATTTTATATATACATATTTCTAAAAGGAGAAACAATTAAGAAAATAAATGAGAAATGAAAACAGACTCGATTAACTATTTTGGTTAGGAATTATTAATGATATTAATGGGTTCCATTAACATCGGTTTTTCCCTGGATTTGATTAGTCGATCCCGAGTATAAAAGCCTAATAATGTTAGCAGGGTTTGCTAACATCGGCATGATCACCCCGAAACATAGGGGATATTGAACTTAATTATCTATTTGGGTTATGAATAGTTCATAATATCGATGGAATACATTGATATTAGCAATTCCATGAAACTTGAGTAGTTATTCCTAGTGTGGAGGTTAATGATGTCAAGGATCCTTGACATCAACATTTATGAGGATATTACGATAAACTAGATTAGTTGGTCTTGATAAGGGGGACTAATGATACCAATGAGATTCATTAGTATTGACATTACCATTCCAAGGCTCCTAGGAAGAAAAAGATTTGATTAGTTATCTGGTGAAGGATAATTAATGATACCAATAAATTGGTATCAACACTTTTTTAAAGGAATTGTCCTTCAACATTAATGTATAATATTGATTGGAAAATTATTAACTATCAAAATTAATAAAATTAATATAGTAGCTGATAGATCAAAGAATTTTATATATGTTATTTTTGCTTTAATCCCATGTTTAAAAGGGTCAAATGCAAGGTAATAACCCAAAATACCTAGACTTGGCAACATGTCAAGCCCATATGACATGGGTCTGGCTTACTTCTAAACCCAACATTTTTGGATTAATTTACTAGTGAGTTGAAGTACATATTGTTCTAACGAGCTACCAGACCCAACATCCTTGAGTTTAGCTATCGGTTAAGTCAAAGTATATATGGGTCTAGCGAGCTACCAGACCCAACATCCTTTGGCTCAACTATACAATGAGTCAAAGTACATGTGAGTCTCGCGTGCTGCCAGACCCAATATCTTTAGGCTCAACTACATACTGAGCTCAAGTACATGTAGGTCTGACAAACTGCTAAATCCATCACCTTTAGGCTTGGGATCATTTAAGGTCCAAATACATATGGAACTGATGATCATTATAGGCTTTACATTGGGTTATGAGACCCTATAATAGGTTATAAGGCTTTGTTTGTTTATTTTAATGGCTCTTAACATAAAATATTAAAAGTCAAGAAGTGGTGAAATTATTTATTGCTTTAATCTTCTAACTCATTTGGATTTTATTTATTTACCTATTGATGAAAGGGTTAGTCTTGATAGCAATAGAAAAGCATAGGTAGTGAAAGTTCTTTATAAGAGTGTGCAGTTACAAATATAAAAAAAGAATAAGCAATACGCATTTAAAGCTAACAAAGGCAAAAAAATGCTTATCTTTAAACCAAGTGATTGGGTTTGAGTGCATATGTGAAAAAAGAGGTTTCTTGAACATAGAAGATCTAAGTTGATATCAAGAGGAGATGATAAATTCTAAATCCTTAAAAACCATTAATGATAATGCCTACAAAGTGGGTGTACTAGGTGACTATGGTGTTAGTGCTACTTTTAATGTTTCCGATCTCTCTTTATTTAATAAAAATGACGATTCGAGGTTAAATTCTTTTAAAGAGAGAAGGGATGATGCAATCGAAACTACACCAAATAATTAATTAGAAGTGCCAATTAGACCAATTATATGATCAAAGGAAAAGAAACTCAATATGCATTCAATGGGCTTATACAAAATAATTGGACCTAGGCGAATTTCGAAGAGGCTACAACAAGTGATGATCAAACTTTAATCAATTTAATTTATGTCTAAGAAAGGCTTAATCCATCTATAACATGGGCCTAATTATTACATAATAAAGGGATCTCCAAATAAAGCATGTGGTAGCCTTGATTAATTAATTATTTTAATATATTTTTATTGATTCCATATTAGTTTAAGAGTCTTTATTATGTCCGGAAACATATATGGCAATAAAAAAAGTTTATATTGGATAAGTTTGACAACTCAACAATTCTTATCTGATGTGGAAATAAAGTTAACAAGGAGCCCATGCCCTAATATGATCGTTGAATCAGGCTAAAATTATACCAAAAGATTCTTGAGGCCTCATTTTATACATGGTTTAAATTTCATAATAATAAGATATTGGAAAGGTCTTGTGGCAAGGTCCAAAAGATACTATATAGGATTTGTAATTAGCCTCCTAGTTGATTTAGGATTCTTTTTTCTATTTTATTTAGAACTCTTTTATTATTTTTTTATCCTTGTTTAAAATGGTTTTACCTATTGTAAATACGGTTATCTAACTTGTATTTAGATTTTTCACAAATATTGATTTTATAATAATATTTGTGTGTGAGAGAGGTCTTATTTTGGTTCTCCATTAAACTGCTTTGATTTATCAAAGAATTAATCAAGTTTCATGACATCTTTCATACTTCTTGTTTAGATCTCTTTATAAGCATTAGGTGAGGGTTCAATTTATATAGTCTTAGTGCTTCAGTATAGGTTATCATTGTATCAAACTCAATTACAAGCCTACATTTAGTTTTTATTGGAAAAGGTCAATTTGATTGTGGATTTCTGAGCTTTATATCCATGAAGTTCACATCAAATGATCAAACTTAAAATGGACTTATTGAACCTTAATCATCCATTCAACATTACATTTTTTAGGTTATTAAAGATCCTACCACGTCAAGAGATATAAATATAATACCCCCTATGAGAGAGCGTATTAGAAAATACATGCTCCTTCCTATTTTTAGGGAGAGGTAGCATCTTTTCGTGCTTAAAATCCTTTATAAATGCAAGAACTCTACCACATCAAGTCTTTTCTCTATAGATAAGACTAGATTTATAGCCCACATTTGCCATGAACCAATTAAAAAAAAATTAACATAAAAACAAAAGGCTAAGGAAAAAAAAATCTAAGACCAAGTCATTGGTTTAATTATTAATTTAAATAATATGAATAAATAAATGCAACAACAAAAAATAAATAGACAAAAAAATAACAATGAAAAAAAAGGTAAAAGGAACCCAACCTAAGCTCACCTGAATTATCAAATAACCCAATATTCAATGATAAAATTGAAAAAAAAAACTACAAATAAGAACCCCTATTCAACTAGCTTAAGTCACAAACTCTGCGATCATGAGCATGATATTAAGATAATATCAAAGAAAGAAAAGAAAAAACAAAAAAGTTTGAAGATCAATTCCTAATAAATTAAATGAAAACATGATAACTTATTATAAAGAAAAATGAAAAGAAAAAAAAAGTTGAAGCTTAATCTCTAGCAAAAAAAAAAATGTTACAAGATGAAAATTAAAAAAAATATATAATTAAAAATAGATTAAAACAAAATCTTTAACTCATTCATGATACCAGGGTAACTGTGTTCGAAAGCAAATTGAATACAACCATGAAGCCCAATTATCGAACAACTCAATGTTGAAGGACAATGATTAAAAAAAGGATATATAATAAAAAAAAGCAATGGAAAAAGTATGAGAAAACTCGGGTTAACTCGCTAACCTCGCGATCTTTAGCACAAGATCAGGATAACTCAATAAAAAAAATACATGAAGATCAACTTCTAGTAAACCAAATGTTAAATGATGAGGTTGAAACAACTCAATTTTAAAAAAGGAACCAAAAAAGTCAACTTGTGTTAACCATTAAAACTGGTGACTTTAGTTATGAATCCAGAATTAACCCTATATAATGAAAATTCTAAAAAAAATTAACAAAGAAAAACTCTAAAAAGAGATAAAAAAAAATAAGAAAATATCAATTTAAAAAAAAAAAGAAAAAACAATCAAGCAAATTCAAATGATCCTTATAAACCTGGTTTATTCTTTAAAACTCACAACCCATGAAATTATAGACCCGAGTTTAATCAGGAAGCGTAATTCCAAACCAATTTAATTTTGAAGGATAAAATCATGAAAACATATCATTCTAAAATATATGCCAAAGAAAAAAAATAGCAATGAAAAGAATAATGATCAAATTTAATAGAAAAAAAAACCCAAGGGGGATGAAATTGTAAAATAAATTCTAAAAAATAATCCCAAAACCAAACAAATAGCAATCACATGAATTGAGATCAAATTTGAAAGAGTAAAAATGGTAGGGGGTGAAATTGAAAAAAAAATAATTTTATAAATTATTCAAAATTACAAAAATAATAATCAGAAGGATAGGAACCACATGAGAAAGAAAAAAAATTGCAAGGGCCGTCACTAAATTGAAGGAAGAGAGAAAACAAAAAAAAAGAAGAAATGATTATCGGTGCCAAACCAAATATGCGTTTATTGCACATGTCATCCCATATCAAAGGGAGCATCAAGACCTTTCAAATTTCATCGTGGAAGGCAATATTTGATGATTGGACGACCCCACATGCGTGCCTGAAAAGCACCAAAGCCATCACGAGCTAGCGTGTTTTTTTCAATAATATTTAATATAAGATCATTTACAATAATCCCCTCTAAGTAACCCTCGTGTTATGAACAAAACCAATGTAAAATGACAAAAAAACTCTTATAAGAGAGTTATGTAAATTTTGTCTCGAGGTCAACAAAGTAATTCTACTATTTTGAAAAAAATAAAAAGACCATAATGTCTCTTATCAAAAGATATTACATTTTTTATCCTATGGATAAATCTATAATTTTACTGGAAATAGAAAACTAAAATTATTAAACCCTGCAAAAATTATTACAAACAATTATATCATTGCAAAGATATTACTCTACTCCAATACATCATTTAAAGGATTTTTTTGTGCCATGATCAATTTCATCGAATCACTATTTCAATAAATAGTTTTTTTTTTTCTTCCCCGAGAGCTACAATGATTTTTTCTTTTAGTTTTAGGTTAATATAAACGAGTGTTCTTTTATATCCTATAGAAGTCGCTCACAGATTTTAAAAGAAGCACCAAGTTGTAGCCTGTCTTCTTTGTTTGTTGACAAGGGAATCTTCCTCCTCGTCTCTTGTCGCATTCTTTCACTTTAAAATTAAAACATCAGATGGTGGAAACCAATAGAGTCTGCAAAATCATCCCTTTTTTTTTTTGGTCACGTGATGATC
This sequence comes from Populus nigra, assembly GCF_951802175.1. Taxonomy (NCBI): domain Eukaryota; kingdom Viridiplantae; phylum Streptophyta; class Magnoliopsida; order Malpighiales; family Salicaceae; genus Populus; species Populus nigra. The sequence continues at coordinate 13,603,600 of NC_084854.1, forward strand.
AGAACCTTATTCTAATGGGAATCTTTCCAAACTGTCGGTTATTTTTGCAAGCCTCTTAAATTAATTAAGTCATTCTTTTTTCTTGTGAAAACTTAAAAACTCCATCATAGGAGATAGACCAGTTCTGAAGGAGACGATGAAGAGGCTCACAAGTGAGTCGTCAATACCTGCAAGCTCTTTGACTAGTCAGTACTTGATAGTAATGGGATGTGAATGGAAGTTGTGGAATGGAAGGTTAGAGACAGGGTTCATCAAGGTCTAATCCACTTAATTTGACCTTTCTTAGTGAATAAAGACAACCACTAGCAACCCTTTGAATGCTTGGGGTTCTAAGCACGAGTCACAAATTCATTACTTATCACACCTCCTCCACTATCAATAAATACCCCTTTGCTTTTCTCATTAAGGTAAAATTAAGAAAAAAACAGAACCACCGATTAAACAAAAAAAATATTAACCACCATCGATCTCCCTCTACAAAATCTAGTTTAAGATGAATATAGTTTGGATTTTGAAAATTGATTCATCAAAGTCTTTAATTTACTGTTTTTTGGATTGAACAAATTAAGCATTTGAAGTTGATTATAAAAAGCTATCAAAAAATCCCACAAGTTTTGCTAGTTTTTTTCTTTTAAAAATCAAACTAGACCGAACTAAAACTAGTTGATTTTAAACTAATTTTGGTTTGGTCAAGTTCTAAATATATAAAATAAATTTTTGATTTAATTAGTTGTTATTTATAAGAAAATTAAACCCAACAAAAAATAACCACCTTTACATATTTAGTAGAGATGTTTATAAAGTTGAGAGCTTCTCACTTGAAAATCTTGTTTCTTTATTTTCAAAACTTCCCATTAATAAACAAATCTTTCTTTGATAACATAAAAACTTTCTTAATCACATTTCTATTCATATTCAATCTTAGGGTGTATTAACTTACAATATTTTCTCAATCTCACTCTCGATCCGAACCCACATCACCTCTTACAAAAAGGGTTAGCAATGTAAATAATTAAGGAAACACCAACGTCAAAAAGAGTATAAATGAAAAAGTTCGCCCTATCTTATCAAGTGACCACTTAATACACCACTACTAAAAAATTAATAAATACAAGTAAAAATATTGATGAGATGTTTCTATTGATAAATTGTTGTGAATTTTACTAGTAGAATATTCTCTCGCTATATTCATCAGTAAACATCAACAGAAATATTTCCTCGGTATATACTAAAGAAATTACAGTGAGAAAAAAATTAAAACAAAACATAAAAAATACGATGATGTGTTATTTATACTCCATAAACTCTTTGGTAAATTGTTCACTTCTCCCTGATACTATTTATTATGTCAATTACAAAGGGTATCACCGACTGATTAATTTAGTTGATATATTCCAGAGAGTTTTAGAACTGTTCACTTCTCAATTGCACTGTTAATTATTGTTTTTTAAAGATGAAATCACTGATGGATTGAAAAGTCATCGGTGATATTTGAGGGGTTTCTAAAAAGTTTTGATTAAATTAAAATTTTAAATTAAATATTACAGAAAGAATCACCGACGAATTGAAAAGTCATCGGTGATATTTGGGAGGTTTCTAAAATTTTTTAGTTAAATTAAATATTATAACTAAATCACTGACGAAATGATATAAAATATTAGTATTTAATTATCTATCGGTAAAATATCCTAATAAAAAGACTAGAATCCCTCATTTTATAACAGACACGCCTCTACTTCTTCTTTTTCTTCTCTTTTCCCCTTATATAAAAACACCAACTTCCCTTTTTTACTTTCTCTTCTCTCCTTTATTACTCTTCTTTTCTTCTTTTCTCCTCCATGCACAGGTATGTCTTCTCTCTCCTTTTCTTTTCTCTTCTTAGGGTTTTTTTTTAAAAAAATTAACATACTTTATGAATTTGTTTTTTCTTTTCTCTTCTCAGCTTCACGCGCAATTACAATAAGGTAAGATATTTTCTTCTTCTTTTTTTGTTTTTTTTGCATTATATTTGTTTTTATTTTATTTTAAAATTTTTTTTGTTCTTAATACTTGTATGAATGTTGTTGTAAGATTTATTTTTCATATGAGATCAAGTTTGTTAGATTTTAGTTGGATTTTGTTTTTCAATTTTGTTGTTTAATTTAAATTATTTTATTTGTTGCTTGATTATGGGTTCTGAAATAGTTTTTCTAGGTTAGGTGGAAATTGTTTCTAATTAATTTATTTATTTGTTGCAAATTTGTTTGAGTTGATTTTTTCTTCTCTTTTCCAAGTAACTCAGTTCCTAAGTATTATAAAGTGTTGATTTATATTAATTTAATTATTTTCTACTTCAGTTAAATAATTTTTTTAAAAATATTTTTAAATAATTACTAATGGTATTACCAATGGATTAAGTTCAATGTCAATATATTCTAGATAGTTGAAAAATAATTATTGCAAATGTCACTATGCCACTATTTTATCATCGATCGAATATCATATAGTATTTTTGTTGGTTATATGGAAAAAATCCCAAGAGAAATACCGACGAAATAAAGCAGACAAATTTTATTTTTGAACTCGTCGGTAAATTTATTACTGACAGAATGAGAGTATAAATATAGACGGAAAATTTCGTCGGTATTTCTAAAAATTCTAGTAGAGATATTAGGATTTACTATTTCATTTGCTAGTTTTTATTTTTATTTTTACCTGGTAAAGTTTTCCAACCTTGCACCACAAACATTTTTTTTTTAATTTTTTAACCAATGAGTTAGTAATTCAATTGTATTCTTGTATAAGAGGAGTAAGGCTAACATTTGTCGATCTAACTATAACAATTGGATCACAATACAAAGAAAGAAAGAACACTGGGATTGTTATGAAACTTCTTGAAAGTTGAGAGATAGAAAGAAACATTTCTAATGAAATTATGAAGGGTTTTCTCTAAAGCTATATTCAATCAGAACTATGGCTGATTGACAAAGTTTGGTATAACAGCACAAATAAAGTGAAGTTTTGTTATCCCACCTTTATTTTTAATTGATAAGATGCTGTTCTTATGTCAAAAATCCTAGTAATCTAGCTAACTAGGAACTGATCAATGGAACTAAAGTGGAACCTAGCTAGGTTTCGAAAGTAAAAAGGTAAAAAATAATGGTGTTGGGTTGGGCGGCTACTTTTGATGTCTCCTGGATGCCTGCAAGCTGCAAATAAAGTTGCAAACATTCTGTATGCATTATGAATTGTCTATGGCCTATTTCGAGGCCGCAATGCCGCATCTTCTTAGAGCGGGTTTGCTACCCAAGTGTTCTTGCTAAATGTTTTTCGATCACAAACGTTGTTTTCAGTGTTTTTTCGTAGTTTTGATAATCTTCATATGAAAACTACGTAGGTAGATAAAAACAATGAAAACATGAGAAGAAATTTAATGAGTTTTGTGAAGATTCTTAACAGTGACTAGATTCCCACATGTTTTAATTTTTTTAAAACAAAGTATTTTAGAAAAACGTTTGCTAATGCATTTCTAAACGGACGCCGGAGGTTTTGGATTTCTCTCAGCACATACAGTATTGCCCTCTTTCTCACAATGTTACTGTAGAAAAATCAATGAAGTGTACGTGCAATAATCCATCACTTAATTATTTAGTTCTCCATGCAATTAATTATTTACAGGTGAGAAGGTAAAAGCAGCTCTTCGGTACACCAATTGACTAGCCCAGAAATTTGGTACCTTCACCTGACAAAGAGTTTGACATTCAAACCCTTCCTTAATGATTAAGAAAAAGAAATTACCGAAAGATAAAGCTCTCAAGGAACATGATCCAATTGCAGAGATCCCTCGTAGCAACAGCTCTATTTTTTTTTAATTTTTTTCCCTTATCTAACCATGCTACTAGCAGCTGAAACACTGCGAGAAAAGAAAACCTAAGCCTTATATGTCATTGAAGATTCTCTGCCCTGGTGACAGCATCATTTTTGGATCAAACTGAGCTTTTCTCTCTCGAAAATTTCTCCATTTCGATCCGAAATGATTAATCCATTCTTTATTACTATTGTAAAGGGGCATGTACTGCTTAATCTCAATACCAGCTTTGTCACAGAACTTCAATATGTCCTTGTTCTGATGATCATAGGCTTGCCAGTCATTAAACCCGCTTGAGTGCAAGAATCCCACGGTATAGAAAATATCTTCTTCTGGTATAACCGCGGACATTTTATCATCCCATCTGCAATTAATATGATGTTGGTCACTTCCCGAATTGTTAATTAAATAATTAATTAATATTCCCTATTTTCTCTACCGAAAACAAAAAGGTTATTGAGCACAGTACTTACTTTTTTCTATTCATAGGGTAAAAAAGAACGACTCCAGTCGTAATATTACGCTTAAGGACAAGGTCATGGAAAACACCCTTGTTGAACTCCAGAATACGAGATTTTGGCAGGAAGAGATTTAACCATGGATGAGGAACATCCCATAATCCTTGCGAATGAAGCTTTTGCTCTCCACTTCGGACTCTATTTAGAAAATCCACAAAGGAAACATCTTTCTCAAACATAAAGCCGGCAACGAAGCTTAAACCTTTGAGGAATTGTTGCAGATCCTATAAAAGAAATAATTACAATAACAATTTTGTCCTTAGTCCATATTATTACATTAGAATCTTATGAAAATCAAGAAATGGATCTATACTATATACTTGTGATAGATTATGATGTTGACGAGGTACCTTGTCAACAGTGTATCTGGTCCCATCATCATAATATTTGGCTACTTCTAGACAATAGATGATGGCATGTTGGGTTACCAGGGACATTATTTTAGGGATATCGGATGATGGGAAGAAGGAGGATCTCCAATTATTTGGAGGTCCTTGAGCCATAAGAAGTGAACCTTCCAAATAGTCGAGTGCATTCTTCTGCTTCCTTCCATTGATTGAGATTAAACGTTCTTGGTCTCTTGTAAAAGCAGAAAAATCGCTGTAAAGCATTCGCACCCACTTCACCTATACATGATCAATAAGCAGCACAAATTTAGAGAGAATATATATATATATATATATAGCCGAGGCACCAAATGGTGAAAAAATAAATCTAGCTAGCATATATATGGTAATTCTAAAGCAGCATAGAATTTCTCGTACCCTCTTTGGTGCTGGCTCTAAAGCTATTCTTGCTCTAGTTATAATTCCGAACTGTCCTAAACCTCCTAGAACAGCATAAAATAGCTCAGAATTCGTGTGTGAAGAGCAGGTAACCAGTTCTCCTTTCCCTGTATGACCCAAACAAGAACAAATTAATTAATAATATATAACGCATGAGTTAAACGCTGAAGTACTAATCAATAAATAATAAAAACAGAAAAAATGTCCTTCACATACTGTTTTGGCTGAAATAACTCCTCAGTCCATGGAGATCTCCTATTTAGCCCTTTAATTTGCCCAACCAAAACAAGTGGCCATTTTAATGAAATTTGTTCTGGTATAATTTTGCTATTTATAACATATCTTTAGAATCACTTTCGAGATTTACTTAATTAGCATTGAATTTCACAGGGAGATCCCATGAATATATTATTTTTTTCTAACACCAGTAGAAGACTGTTGTAAAATGTGTGATCATCTATTTACCTTTTCATCTCTATAGAAAAAGATTAGACTGTGACTGTAGTTAATTGCTGAACAAATATGTGAGTTATGGTACGGAGGTATCTCCAGCTTGACAAAATAAATTGCTAGTGCAGAAAACGAAAAAAGGAATTAAGAGCATTCATACGTACCGGTAACGACATCCATTTCATAGACATTGCTAATCTGAGGACCGTACCGAAATGTTGTTCCGCTAATTCCAGCATTTGAGAGAGTCCCACCAACGCTAAGGTACAAGTAGTCTGTCCATGACACCGGAGCAAATCCATGTTCCATGGTGGAATGCAAAACATCAATCCATAGCTGCTCACCTCCAACATCGGCATAGAAACCCAATGAAGGGCATTTTGAGACAGTAATTCCAGTCCCATTTTTATGATTCCTTAGACTCGTCATATCCACTACTACTCCATTAGAAGCCATAGCCTGTCCCCCAACAGAATGGCCGTGGCCCCTGGCAGCTACAGTAAAAGGGGTGTAGTTATTGTACGAGAATTTTATTAAGCTCGTTATATCTTCTATTGACGATGGATAAAGAACTGCGGCTGGATTTTCATGGACGATGTTACCGTAATCAGAAGAGACCGATTTGATGGCATCGGGTTCAACATGAAGATGACGTGCGAAATCAAGGGTTTGGATCTGAGGAGGTAAAAAACCAGTCCATGGCTTGGATTTTCCAAGGGTGGATGCTAAGCGAGTTATAAAAAGAATTGCCATAAGACATATTGTGATGATAGGATTCTCAGCCATTGATCTATTTTTGTTATTTGGTTATCTTTCTCGAGTTGAGAGCAAGGAAATTAAGAGAAGTAAACAAGGGGTTCCAAGCTAGCCAGAGTTCTTATGGACAGGGGTCCGTGGTGAAGAGATGTGTGTGTGTGTGTGTGAAAAGGAGGGTATGTGCATGTGTGTGTGTGTATATATATATATATATATATATATATATATACAGAGGGAGAGAGAGAGAGAGAGAGAGAGAGAGAGAGAGAGAGAGAGAGAGGACGGGAACATGCATTAAATTGAGGTGGAAATGTTGGATGGCTAGGGAAGAAATCTTGGTGTTTGGTTGGCAAAAGACACTGTATATATGCAGCATGCAAGTTTTGTCAAAGATATTCAAGGACAGGATCTGGGATCCATTCATGACCATTACAAATAGAAAAAAAAAGAAAAAGAAAGTCACTTATTACGTGTTTCTTGTGTTTAAATGACAATCATCATCTTGATGATTCCATCTCACCCAAAGATTTGATTCATTCTCGTGGGTCAATAGCAATGGCCAAACCTCATGGACTTGGGCCAATGTGCGTTCATGACCATGATCACTCAAGTTCGGTCAATTAATTTGTTGTGTACCCCATTTTTTCCTTTTTATTAGTAGTAATTTGTGCTGGTTTGCTATTGAAGGGGGGTAACGTGGGGGCCAAAATTAGGTAATCATCGAAAGAATCCATAAGATTTTTCTTTTAGGTTTAGAAGAATTTTCAAGGATCAAGGCATTGCCCTGGATATGATAATAATATTGTGAAATTAAAATGTGAAAGAGACATTAGCGTGAACTTTCCTCATCCTGAGATTTTGTTTGTTCGTATCTAAGGCTACATGTAATTAGACCAAGTCAAATTAGAACATTATTACCTGGCCTGTATTGTCTCATCTAACTTTCAAGACATTTCAATGGAGTAATAATTAGGATGCTTCCGATGTTTTTTATTTGAACTTCTTTGGGACATCACTACTTAAATCCTAGTCTCATATTACTCGCTAGCTAGCTAGGGCAAACAATTCTCCCTCCATGTATAGATTACATCATATTCCAGGCTTTCGAAATATATATATATATCCATGTTTATCAATGCATAAATTAAAAGATTCCAAGCAGCTTGCTTGCGTTTAAAAGCATAGCAAGGAGCTAAAGGAAACAACACCATGCCACCCACACGAGAGGAATCGATCATGGAAGTTTGGCCTTGTCTGCCTATATGTAATTGTATATGTGCATGATCGACACTATATAATTATATACAAACAAATCTCTTAATGAATAATGCTTTACAGTGTAGCAAAATATTTTTAGTTTTAAAGGAATGATATGTATAGTTTTCTTTGTCATTTCATCTGTTTCTTGATGGCTGGAATATTATAATAAGTAGTAATAAATTATTTTTCAAGTTCTAAGCACTGTTAGTTGCTTTGGAAATCTTTGTTAAGAACAACAAAATTCAAAGGACAATCTTTGACCTAAAGATCTTACGGGGCATATGGAGACCTATCAGATAGCAGCCCTTCACCATGCATCCATGATCCATGCATTCGAATAATTGATTTAAAACACATGTGCATCATGCATTTCTAGTCTGTCCATCTCTGCAACAAATCTTGTTCATAAATAGAATTTAATTATGCGAAACTATTTTTAGATCTCATGTTATTATTTAAGTTTTTATAATTTAATTTTTTTTAAATGGTATCATAGTTTAAAAAATAATAGCATTTTAATAACTTAAAAGTTTAAATTAAAATAGTTTAAGATAATTTAGATGATATTTATAAACACAAGCATTCTTCTATTATTTCTTCCTCCACGTCACAACATGAAAAATTAAACTTCGTGAATGCAACAAAACATGCCTCCCCACATGCCAAAATAGTGATGATTAGGCCTTTTGCCTGACAAGAGAGATAGAGAGAGCTTTCAAATTGATGTTCACGTCATACTGCTTTTGATACTGATTTTTGTGTCTATATGGATATTTTTTTCACTACTATAAATTTAATAAATATAAATAAAAATACCAACAAAAATCTTTTTGTTGGTAATTTTACTGACTAATTTCTCTATCACTATATTTCTCAGTAAACACTAATAGAAACATTTTGTCAATATATACTGAGGGAATTACAGTTAGAAAAGAATGAATAAAAACTCAAAAAAGTATGATGACGTGTAACTTTTACCAACGGCTTTACCGACAGAATTAACTCAATGATAAAAGTTCATTCGTAAATATATCGACAGAAATCATCTCTCGGTATATACCGATAAAATTACGGATGGTAAAGATCCAGATGTTATAATAATACATCTTCTAAAAAAAAGGTTTATGGAGAAAATACATGTGTTGTTATACACACAATGAACCATATGTTTCTTATGATACCATGGTAAAAAGGATGATTGGGTCAACTTATAGTACTAGTAATATGAATAGAGTTATGGATGACAATAGTAGTACTTATAAGAATATGGTTATGGATGCAATGAGAATGAATCGGGGTCATGCCATCGAATGGACAAGAAGTATTTTACCTGAAGGGAACAGGCTGAAAGAGAACTTTTATGCTGCTAAGTCCATGATGAAACCTCCCGATCTAGGATACTAGAAAATTGACATGTGTCCAAACTTCTGCATGTTGTACTACTTTGAAATTGCAGAGTTAACCGAGTGCAAAATATATGGGCATTCTTGTTATAAACCCATAATTAGCAGAAGGACATTTATCGCATATAAAAAAAAACCCAGACTGTAACGGTTATTCATGTCATCAAAAACTACTGAGCACATGATATGACACCAATCTCATGATGTGGTGGATGAAGTGATGGAGCGTTCTTTTGATAGGTGAAGCTTGGAAACACTTTAATAGTGTACATCCTTAGTTTTGAGTGGAATCAAGAAACGTGTGTCTTGGGTTATGTACTCATGGTTTACAACTTGTCGCTAGGGATGTATATGAGGCCATAGTTCATGTTTTTATCTACGGTCCTACCCGGTCCTAATAATCCGGGTCGGAATATAGATGTTTGTCTTCGACCGTTGATTAATGAGTTGAAGTAATTGTGGGAATCTAGGGCTTTGACTTATGATGTATCGAGTAAACAAAATTTTCTAATGAAGACAACTTTGATGTAGACTATCAATGATTTTCCTGCTTATAGAATGGTTTGAATTATGTGATATTTAACTGCGATGAACCAAGACCTTTTATTTAGTAAGTATACTACTTAACTTGTCATTATTTTTTAACAATTTATCTCTTATAATATCATAAATTGATACATTGTTGAATTCCTCATAGGACACATCGTCAATATTTATTATTCCAAGACTCAACTGACTGAATCCTAAATCTTTTGATTACAAGATGAATAATTTTTCACGTGATTCAAAACACATGTAATAATTGTTTAATTATTCTTATCAATTGGGAGGGAATGTTAGTATTACTTTGTCTTAACTAAGTTTGGGTCCTGAAAGAAAGGTGAAGTACTACAACGGGTATTTCGTCAATGAACATGTGTTTCATACTAAAGAATATAAACATAGTAGAAAGAAATATAACAATAGGATTTATGTTAAGGGATTGACTTCTAATGAGTTTGAAGTTGACTACCATGAGAAGTTAGAAGAGGTAATTGAATTGCAATATCATAGCGAGCAGATTAAAGTATTTTTATTCACATGTTATTGATATGACACCACTGACAAATAAATTAGAGTAGATCCTTATCATGGTTTGGTCAAAATTAATTCAAAGGCTAAACTCCACAACGTTGATGATTTCTTTGTTTTCGTCAAACAATGTTAGCAATTTTATTACATATACACTCCTTCCTTTAGAAAGAATTGTTATAGAGTTGATTGGTTATATGTAGTGAAAACCAAATCCAGGGGTCGTGTCAAGATTGTTCAGGATGGTAATGATGAATTAACTATGGGATATGATATCTTTCAACTTGGTGAGTTAGTTAATCTATATTAAATTGCACCGTCTAATGACTTGGAAGAAAATTAATATTTTCATATCGCCAAGAATATTTTTATTGATGTTGACACTAAGAAGTTAAATGATGTTTTGAGCTCCAGCGGACACACACAAGTCAATCAAGATGATGATAGTGATGAAATCAACGTAGAAAATTACGATGGTGATGAGGATGAGTCAATTGACGAAGAAAAAGACAATTCTGATTAATTTGCACAACATGAATTTGTAATGCAATAAACTATAATGTAAAATTTATGGACGAGATTCACTTGAATGTAATAGCAATGATGTTAATTTATTATTAAATCACAAGTAAATATTTTTTTATTGTTATGATGTGAACTGGTGTTATTGTGTTGTTATGTGAATTTAAGTATTTACAGGATGGATAAATAGAGAATACATATCAAATCATATGTTCCAATAGCGATGAGAGTTGTTCCCCTTTTTCCTAGCACTGTTAATGGTGTTAATTACACACGGATATACCGATGAAATGTTTCTATCAGTATATTCCGGTGACAATGAGGACTGTTCCCTTCTCCCTGACATTATTCATGGTGTCAATTATAAACGAGTATACCGATAAAATTTTATGTCAGTATATTCCAGTGGCAATGCGAACTATTCGCCTTCTCATTATTCATGATGTCAATTACACATTGGTCTACCGACGGAAAGGTATTTTCTAGTGGTGATGAGAATTTTTCCCCTTCTCTCTAGAAATACTCAGTGATCAATAAGGTTTTTTTTTTTACAAACAGAATCACTGATGGAATGGGAACTCCAACGCTCTGACAATTAATGCTTTTTTTTATTGAGGTACACTTTCCCTAACAGAATTACTAACGGAATGGATACTCCAAGGTGATGATAATTAATGCTCTTTTTTATTATTGACTTGTTACTTTTTTACCAACTTGACTTCATCGATGAAAGCATCGATGAAAAATTTAAAGATATTAATAATTAATATTCTGTCAGTATAAACCTAATATAAAATGCTATGTGCATAGTAAAAATGGCTTCATCTTCTTCATTCTTCTTCATTCTTCTCTTTTCTTGCTCCCTATTATCTTGTATTAAATTATCTTCTCTTCTCTCTCTCAACTCTCAACTGTTTATGAGCCGAAATCAAGCATTATCTTCTCTTCTCTCTCTCAACTCTCAATTGTTTATGAGCCGAAATCAAGCATTATCTTCTCTTCTAATCCTAAGGTATGTTGTCTATCTTTATTTTTCTTATTTTTTGGTTATTTTAACAATCTCTTTTTATTTATTTATTTTAATTCTCAACCGAAATAAAGCACACCGTAAAGGTAAGAATTTTTCATTCCTTTTTCTTCTTTATTTGTGTTTTGTTTTGTATTATTTTTGTTCAATTTTGTGTTCTTAATAATTAATTGGAAGATGTGAATTTTGTGCAAAATTAAATTATTAATTTGTTGGAAGAAATTGAATAAAATCAACTGGTTTGTGGCATATATATTATGTATTGGCAGGTTTAAAAATTTTGGAAAAATCCTGTATAGGGGAGGTGTTGCTAATTTTTTTAAAAAAATTAAATATAGTTTAATTTTTTTCTGTTAATTTATGTAGATGCCTAGAAAAAAGTCTATTGTACCTCATGAGGACATGATCACAACTAATTCTTCTAGCAACGATACTAACGACCATGATTCATTAGGTGCTGACCAAGAACAGGCAACTGAGGCACATCCATCGACGTATGATACGGGGTCGTCGAGTGCAATGCCGCAATGTCAAGGAGGGTCCCGTTATAACAGGATCCATTTACCCGCAAGTAAGAGACCTAGTGGAAGGACTACCTTTCAATGTAATTTTGAATCGCTTTCACAACAACATGCTTAAAAAATTTAAAAAAAATAATCTTATTTAACGAATGCAATTTTAGATTTACAAACATTAAGGCAGCCATAACGATAACTTTGGACTATAAATTATTGATGGAAATTCAATTGTTTCAATAGAGTCAGGTTTCCAAACATCCTGAATGGAAACCATATATCGATGCATGGTTTTCAAGGTTTAAGGTTAATATTAACTTAAATATTTTTTTTACTATGTTAATTCAGTTAGTTTATTGAAATTACTGAAATTTACCTTATATAATTTTTTATTGCAAGGGAAAATTTGAATGGGAGAGAGCGGATGATAATGATAACTTTGGACTATAAATTATTGATGGAAATTCAATTGTTTCAATAGAGTCAAGTTTCCAAACATCCTGAATGGAAACCATATATCGATGCATGGTTTTCAAGGTTTAAGGTTAATATTAACTTAAATATTTTTTTTACTATGTTAATTCAGTTAGTTTATTGAAATTACTGAAATTTACCTTATATAATTTTTTATTGCAAGGGAAAATTTGAATGGGAGAGAGCGGATGATAATGATAACTTTGGACTATAAATTATTGATGGAAATTCAATTGTTTCAATAGAGTCAGGTTTCCAAACATCCTGAATGGAAACCATATATCGATACATGGTTTTCAAGGTTTAAGGTTAATATTAACTTAAATATTTTTTTTACTATGTTAATTCAGTTAGTTTATTGAAATTACTGAAATTTACCTTATCCTGAATGGAAACCATATATCGATGCATGGTTTTCAAGGTTTAAGGTTAATATTAACTTAAATATTTTTTTTACTATGTTAATTCAGTTAGTTTATTGAAATTACTGAAATTTACCTTATATAATTTTTTATTGCAAGGGAAAATTTGAATGGGAGAGAGCGGATGATAATGTTGACAAGAGGGTTTGAGAGAATCACGTTTCAACTAGATAAGATCGAAATCAGGATAATTTATTTTATTCCAAATACCAAAATTTTATTTTTCATTTACTAACAGATAATTTATGGTAACATATAGATTGTATGATTTTTGGTACGAGGCCCAAAAAAAGCAAAAAAAATATGCGAGAGAAAGCGAGCTTCCAACCTAGAATAACATGGAAATTTGGAAGGATTTCAGGCCGCCATATATCTTGGAAGTTATATGAGCAAAGTACATTCAACACGTGATGTTCGTGCTATTCATATGACGGTCACAGTATGGAGTGAAGAATTAGAACCGACCTATTCATAGTTCTGTTACAACCCACACCAGTGACTTTGTTTTGTTTGTTTCGTATGTGAAGCAGATGATAAGATTTTTTTATTTCTTTTTTTTTATTTTTTATTTTTTATAAATATATTTAATTGACAATATTTTTATCTTCCAGGGTACGATTGGACACAAGCCAAGCCTGATGGAGCTCTTTGTTGAAACTCATTTATGGAGTGATGATCGCCAAAAAGGGATGCAGCAGTTTGTAAATTATCGAGCTTAGCACTTTATGGTATGTTGGTTTTCAACCATTAATTTTATTAAGTTATATTTTCCTATAATTTGATGAATTTATTGTTTCTTTCCAGGATACATATAGTCGCTTGAAGGAGAGATACAGGGATGATCTTTTGATCCATCCAAATCTCAATCTGGATTTGTGGTTGGAGACAGGATCATCTGATGGGCCCAATAGAAATCAAGTGTTTGGACTCTCTAAGAATATGGTCAAGAACTTGCAAATGACCCATAGTGTTTTGATCGTTGGATGCTTGTAATTGGTCCAAAGCACTAAAACTCCAGAGTTTGAGTTGATGTTAGACCAGGGAGTATAGGATCAGACGACCCATCTCAAAGAAAAATATAAATGATTCATTACGGAATATAAAGAACTTCGCCGAGTGGTAATGGAGATGAGATCACACATAAATGGCCCGTGCGCTTCTCCTTATTAACTCCATAGTCTCGGCAATAACCAACCTCCTCCTACAACGCTACCTCTATTTTAGATTTATTGTATTTCAACATACAAATATTTAAATTTGTAATAAATATTTAAGTTTTATATTATTTTAATTTCTTTTTATATATTTTATTTTTTATATATTTTAATTATTTTACTACTTCTGTTCAATATATATTTTTTAAAAAATATATTTTAAAATATTACGAATAGGGTTACCCACGAACGATGTCTGTCGGTATATTCTATAGAGTTAGAAAAGATTTACTGCAAATATAGTTGCTACTATAAACTCTCCGGCGAAATTATAGATAGTATTCCATCGGTGATATGTTATATTTACTAATGGATATATTGATAGACAAATAAAAATACCAACTGAATTACATACGGTATTCCATCAATCATATGGCAAACTTCTCGAGAGAAATACTGACGAAATCAAGCAAGTAAAATTTTTTTGGCACACTTTGTCTGTCTATAAATTCATCGGTAAATTTATTACCAATGAACTCATCGACAGATCAGAAATTTACCAACAAGATTTTTTCCAACACACTGGTTCCATCTGTGTGCCCATTAGTAAATTACGTACCGACGAACTGTGAGTTTAAATACCAATGGAAATTTACATCGGTAAAATGTTAAATCCAGTAGTGTTTGGAATATATATCAAATTGATGGTCACATTAACCTTTAACATTGTGTTTATTTTATTTGACATAGTTACCCTCCCATTCATCAATATAGCAAAATTTAGAAATATGTTTGATATAACATTGTGTGTGTGTGTGTGTGTGTATATATATATATATATAAACATAGTTTTGATATTGTGTTATAATTTTAAAGTAGGGATGACAATTGCACCGGCCTCTATTATTATAAATATGAAATATTTTATTTTTTACATGACATGTATTTTATTTAATAAAAGTTGGTTATGACTAAAATTTTGAGGACATCTAT
Source organism: Populus nigra (assembly GCF_951802175.1). Classification (NCBI taxonomy): domain Eukaryota; kingdom Viridiplantae; phylum Streptophyta; class Magnoliopsida; order Malpighiales; family Salicaceae; genus Populus; species Populus nigra. The sequence goes on from NC_084854.1 coordinate 13,618,797, forward strand.
TTGAGGTCTATCTCCAATGAAGGCAGGTATAAAGATTAGAACCACCTCCATGGAGGTGGAGGACATATATTGATAAATTGTTGACTACTGAACTTCAACTAGATAGATTATAAAAACCTGACCTGTTGATTACTTGAATCAAGAATCAAAGGTATATGATTAGAACACCATAAAGATGATCTCATCGATAAGCTCTAAAAAACTTCAATGAAGAACTAAAAGTAAAAGTGCTCACATAAATTTTTAATTCAAAATCCAATTTGTTTTTCACATCCAAAAAATAAAAAGTATTTCTATGTTTGAATTAAACAAAAATAAACCCTAATTAACTATGAGATGAAAATTAAACACAAATAACTAATTAACTTAAAAGTATGGGTAAAACAAAATACAAAGCTCAAGTCTTATATAAATAAAAGCTCAATCCGTATATTCCCAAATAATCATTTTCAAGTCTTATTGGAAGGCCTTTTTGATGTCTGATTGCTATGAGATTTTAACCATATAAAAAACAAGGCATTGAAAATGTTCTAGCAAAATTCTAGTCTATCCAAATGGTCATATTGAAAGTTATGACTATTACCATAAAATTATATAGTCAAGCTCTAGTACATGATAAACAATCTCATCTCTTGCTTAGATCACATTGATGAAGGCTTAATCCTCCTTAAAACTCAACTTCATTCTTAAAATCACCTTATAAGGAGTTCTTGATGCTTGATCAGTCTAAATGTCACAAGTCAATCCATTAAATGCCTCTATGAACCTTTTGGCTCTTGCCCTTATATTTGGTATATCAAGTACATACAATGGATTATATGGTGTTACTTGTTAATTCTCATCATTCTCCATCTCCTTAAAAGGATTCGACTTTAAATTGTCACCCATATCAAAAGGAGAAAGATCAGAAATATTAAATGTACCACTAACATTATACTCAACTGGAAGTTCTACGCATTGTCATTAATATGTTCAAGGATTTGAGAGGACCATCCCTTTTATAATGCAACTTTGATCTTCTATTAGTTGGAAATATTTTATTCCTCATATGTAATCAAACTCAATCACTAGGTTCAAAGAAACACGCCTACAACCTTTATTGGCTTTAGATGCATATTGTTCATTCTTCCTTTTTCTATTTTCATTTGACCATTTGTTTGTGGATGAAAAGTTGTTGAAATTAATATTTTAGTTCTCAACTTTCCCCACAAAACCTTTCACAAATAACTAAAGAACTTAACATGCTGACCTGAAATAATACTCCTAGGAACACCATGAAATCATACTATTTTTCTAAAAAAACAAATAAGTGGTTACATCATTAATTTATGACATGGTATGAAATTTTTCATGTTAGAAAACCTATCAACAATCACAAAAATTGAATCTTTACCTAGGCCATGAAAATAAAGTCCATGAAAAATTGAATCTTTACAATCATAAAAATTGAATAAAGTCCATGAAAATATTTACCCAGGCCTCCATTGGTACAAACAAAGCAGTATATAAATCATGTGGTAAGACCTTCTATTTGGCTTACCTACATGTGAAACATCTTTCATACACCTTTTGTACATCACATTTCGTCTTAAAAAAAAACTAGTTCATGAAACATGTCTAAAGTCATTTTCACAACAAAATGACTCATCAAACTTCCCCTATAAGCTTTACGCATAAGTCGTCATCAAGAATTGAACAACATAAGTACACTTGTTCTTTGAGTTTTTCATTAAACTAAATAAAAATCAATCAAAATAAATCAGGTCTTAGAGTTCAAACCACCAAATTCAAAATGACAAAGAAAAAAAAGAATCGAAAAGGAATTTAGGAATAACTGAACAAACTTGAATTCAATATGGACTTTTGATTTAGATATTGCTTTTTTTTGACATATCATAATTTAGCGGACATATTTATTTTGATAGATTACAATCTAGTAGATAAACTTTCTCCTTTTTTAAAATCAATGAAATTACAAATAATAAAAAAGTAAGAATTGAATTCAAGAACAAGATGAATTTGCATTAATTATCTTGAATAAATTCAGAAGATGAATTTAAACCCTACATGGTGTGATTTTGATGTGGGGAATAATTATCTATGTTGTCATCTTGAAATGAAAAGAAAATGATAAGGATAATAAAAAACAAGAACAAAACAATAACTTAAAGATTGTGAACTTGGTTTTATAGCCAAGCTCTAATACCAAATTAATATGAACCCGAATAGAAAAACTCTAGAACCCACAATCAAGAATTGAAATACTTACCTAAGAAAATTAAAATCAAATTATAAAAACCCAACCTATTGATTACTTAAATAAAAAACCAAAGGTATATGTTTAAAATGCCACAAAGATAATCTCCTTCATAAGTTATGAAAAAGTTCAAAAAAGAACCAAGTGTAAGAGTGCTCACATAATTGTTTAATTAAAAATCTAATATTTTTTCATATCCTAAAAATAAAAGTTATTTATATGTTTTAACTTAAATAAAAATATACTCTAATTAATTATGAGTTAAAAATTAAACCAAAATAACTAATTAACTTAAAAGTAAAATAACTTGAATATTCTTGGATAAAATAAAATACAAAGATCAAGTCTTGTATAAATAAAAGCTTAATCTGTATATTCTTGAATAATAACTTCTAAGCTAAGCCTTATCAGAAGGTCTTCCCGATATCTCATTGCTACTAAATTTTAATCGTATAGAAAACAAGACTTTTAAAATCTTTAAGCAAACTTTCAGCCCGATCCAATGATCAAATTGATGGATTGGGCATGGATTGGGCTAAAAGTTGTATGATCATTAACATAAAGTTATACAACCAAGCTCTAGTACATGTTAAGCAACCTCATCTCTTACTATGATCATATTGATTAAGGCTTGATCCTCCTTGAAACCCAACTTCATGTTTGACACCATCTTAGAATTAGTTCTCAAAACTTGCTTAACCTAAATATCATGAATCAGTCCATTAAATATCTTTTTTATCCTTTTGGCTCTTGCACATGTAATTGGTCCAATTAGCAAATGTAATGGATTCTATGGTGTTGCTTATTGATCCGAATCACTAAGAGTTTGGTTTATAAGTGTTGTTGGGTTTATGACATAGAAGATAGTTGTGTGGTAGGGGTTTAATGGTAGTCGAGGCTAACATGGTTGTAAGGATGTTGTTGAATTTGAACAGTGGTTATGTTGGTGGAAGAGAAGGCTGTAATTTGAGAGAGCGAGAGTAAAATGAGAGAATTTTGGATGCTATCACACCCCTTACCTCGCTGTTTCTCATCTTCATTTTCAAGAGCACCATTGATTAGTTGGTCAAATTATTATCCTTGCACTTTGATTTTGTAGTGAAGAAAATTTCACGGACAAGTTTGTTTAGAAATCATCTAAAGCTTTTCTTCTTTTTTGCTTAATTTTGATTATAAAATTATCATTGCTTACTTATCCAAATCTATTAATGTGTTGTGTCTCGACAATTGTTCATTAGGGTTTTTCTTAAATTTTGGATTCTATATCCATGCCATTCGAATTTCATTGAGATAGTTGAAATGGTTTGCTATATGGTGGAGAAAAATATTTTATTTTAATTTGTCTAGTTTTTTTTATCATGAATTTGAAAATCAAAGGGATATATATATATATATATATATATATATATATATATATAGGAATGAGAAAGAAAAGGATGTTTAAATTATAAAGGCATTTTAAACATTAAATTAATTATAATAAAAAATGCATAACACATCATATTTTTTTGTTGACTTAGTTTGTGAATTTCTAACTTAATATATGAAATGAAATTAATTATATAAGCAATAGTATGTGAAATGTAATTTTTCAAAGTATGAAAAGAAGATATTATCACTTTTAAAATATGAGAAATTTTAGAGTCTATTTGAGAATATAATAGAGATTTTTTTCAAAATGCTTTTAGCATGAAAATATATCAAAATAATATTTTTTTAATTTTTAATTTTTAATGTTAGCACATTAAAATGAAAAAAAAATATTAATTTAAAACCTTTTAAAAAAAATTTAAAATATTTGAAAAACATGATTAGAACAAAATGATGTTTTAAAGTAGTTTTCTAGAATTGAAGTCATTGCTATGCATGAAAATTTGACGCTCTGGTCTTCCTCCACTAATTTGTACTTAATAATTTTCAATAACAGATCTTTAGTCAAAAGATAATGAAATCACTATATGTATGTATCTTCATGACATCTCTTATTGAAAACATACGTGATATCATCAATCTTGATGATCTTGAAAACAAGTGTGAGATACATGGGGCTGGCCTGGCCTCACAGAAAAACATGGGTGGAGAGGCGACTGTGGCAAGATACTGAAAATCTTTATGGGGATCGAGGCCATCCCACAAGATCACGTGATCCTTAACAGCACCGCCAAAAATCAAAGTAATGTTTGAAGATTGTCCCCGTTCAGCAATCATGTCCGCCGTACCCATACGTGCATGAAATGGAGAGGGATCTCGCCTCTCTCGTGCTCTCTCTATCCCATTAGTCTCCTTTAATCATTCTTTCTTTTGTAAACATTCGTGTGCATTACAACTAATTAATGTGAATCTGCAATAATCCTGGTACTCGGATCAGATTGCATAGGTTCGGGTCCTGAAATTTAAATTATTCTGAACTATTTCTTAATTCAAATCTATTCGTGTTTGATCTTAATTCAATTTCCATAGGTTGAGATTTATATAAAGTTTTTCTAATAACAAAAGTTCAAATATAATTATATAATCAAAAACCATATGGAAGAGTAGTTTAACTAATGCTTATTACTTTCACTACAAAAAAATTATCAAAAGAAAGAATGATATACATAAGAAAAAAGAAAATATTAATTTAAAAAAAACATAAATTTATTTTTAATAAAAAAACAGAGTTCATGGAAGAGTAGTTTAACTAATGCTTATTACTTTCACTACAAAAAAATTATCAAATACCGATAATAAAAATATTATCAGAAAATTATGGTGATATTTACCAACGCAACATGATATTGTTGTTTCCATCGATATTCATCGATGAATTTAAAGGTGAAAATCAATGAATATAAAAAAATTGGATAGGTATTTCCTCGTTATTTCGGTCAAAAAATATGACGTTTCAATAGTACAGACGAAATTACCGATGAAAACTAATTGTCATCAATATTTAAGTTATAACTTGCCAGATGATCTGCCCTCTCTCCCTCGCCCATTTCTTCTTCTTTCTTTCTTTTTGTTTTTTGTCATAAAACAATACCCTTGCCCCTCCTAATTTTATCACAAATCAACCTCTCACCATCACAAAATCGCCAACCCCAACACTTAGCCTATCAGTATCCCCATTCTTATTCAATTTTTTTAAAAGATTCTTTACATCAAGAAAGCCATTTTTTGTTGTAACCCATTTATTATGTTATTTTTTGGAATTTTTATGTACTATATGTAGTTGTTTTATCTGTTTACTTGTTTTATAGCTTTTTTCTATAGAAATTTGTTGTATGAATATATATTTTGTAGATTTTAAAAAATTATATTTGTTTATCATTTGATGAAATTGAGTTTGATTTTGTAACTTAAGTGTTTTATAATGAAATAAATAATGGGTTATTTGATGGATATATTTCACATTTTATCAATTTTATTGTTAAGTTGAAAATTTATATTAATTTGGAGAAATTTGAATTTCTTAGAGAAAGTTGATAATCATTAAAGGGTACTATTAAAATAGATTGAATAATTTTAAATTCAACCAATGATAGCTAACTAACTAGGTACCGATAATTTGTTTAGTTCATATTATTAATTAATACATGTTGTCATCAATTTTCTATATATGTTTCATGTAAGTAATGGGTGATCGTTCTTGGACGTATTGAGTTTCATTCGAAGGGTTGCTCAAGATGGATTAATGTAATGGGATTGAGAGTTTTATTAATTACACGCTCTCTAATCTTAAAAATATTAGTGGAGGCAGTATTAGATGTCCATATAAGAGGTGTGAAAATAAAAAGTTTATCGATCTAAATGTTGTTATGATGCATGTTTTATAAAAAAGGTTTATGAAAAAATATTTGTGTTGATTTGCAAATGAAGAACCTTGTATTCCTTGTAAGACCATGGTAGAAAGGAAGGTTGGGTCAACTTCTTGTTCTAGTAATGTGCATGGAGTTGTAGATTATAATAGTATTCATTATAGGAGTATGGTGATGGATGCAATGAAAATGAATTTGGGTTATGCAGGTGAATATTCAATTATAGATGAAGAACTAAATGAGAATGCGATTAGGTTTTTTAAACTTTTAAAATATTTTGACAAACCATTATGAGATAGGTGTATAAATTATAGTAAATTATTGGACATTGCAAATGTGTTCACTATAAAGTCAAATCATGAGATGAGGGAGGTCGATTATGATAGAATCATCGAATGGATGAGAAGCATTTTACCTGAATAGAATAGGTTGAAAGAGAACTTTCATGCTGCTAAATCCATGATAAAGCCCTTTGATTTAAGATACTAGAAAATTGACACATGTCAGAACTTCTGCAAGTTGTACTACCATAAAAATACAAAATATAATAAGATACTTTCCAATCACTGCTAAACTGCAAATGTTATTCATATCTCCAAAGACTAATGAGCATATGGCATGACATTATTCATATGATGTGGTGAATGAAGTAATGTTGTACCCTTTCAATGGTGAAGCCTGGAAGTAGTTAAATAAGGTGTGTCTTTAGTTTTCAATGGAACCATAAATTATACGTGTTGGATTATGTACAAATGGATTCAATCTATTCAGGTCATTTATTTCACCTTATTATTGTTAATCGATTATACTCACAGTTTACAACTTGCCATCAAGAATATTTATGAGGTTAAAATTCATGTTTTTATCTATGGTCATATCTAATCCTAATAGTTCGGGTAGAAATATAGATGTTTGTCTTCAACCGTTGATTAATGATTTGGATCAGTTGTGGTCATTTGTGACTTTAACGTATGATGTCTCAAGAAAACAAATATTTTTGATGAAGGTAGCTTTAATGTGAACTTTTAATGATTTTCCTATGTATGAGATAATTTTTTGTTGAAACACGTATGAAAAATTAGCATGTCCATAATGTATGGAAAATAATAAGGCCTTCACTTTAACAAATGGTAGTAAAATATCTTTTTTTGATTTCCACTAGAAGTTCTTGCCAACCGATCACAAATATAGAAAGGACTTATTTGTAGGTAGAGTTGAAAGGAATGTTGCACGGCTGCTATCATCAATGAAGAATTGTATGATGTGGTCTTGTAGTATAAGGGCATTATATGTGGTTTCAATCCACCAAACAAAAGTTTTCTGGTTTTGGTGTTACCCATAATTGGATAAAATGAATTATTTTTTGAGAGCTTCCTTATTGAAAAACTAATCTTCTTTGCAAGAATATGAATGTCATGCATATAAAAAAAAACATGTTTGAAAATATTTTTAACGTGGTGATGCACGTGAAAGGGAAGATAAAGGATAGCATGAAGGCTAGAATTTATATACCCTCGTTTTGTCACTGTAAGAATATATAGTTGGTTTATGATGGGTCATGGGTCACAAAGCCTAAAGTTAGTTTTATCTTAGACAAGAATGCAGAATTACTTGTCTAGCAATTACTTAAAAGTATGTGTTTTCTTGATGGATATGCTTTAAACACTCATTCCATTTTCTTACCAGGATTTATTGTCAATTGGAATATGTGATGCACTCACAGAGATCAATCACTATTTTAGAGATATATACTTTAACAAGTTACATACCCAACAATTTGAGAAGATTGAAACGAATATTGTCCAGATAATCTACAAACTTGAGATGATATTCTCTCTATCTTTCTTTGATTCAATGAAGGATCTACCCATATATTTATCATTTAAGAAAAACGTTTGAGGCCATGTCCAATATAGATAGATGTATCCATTTGAGAGGTTAAGAATTATACGTGTATCCTAATTAACTTTCTATATATTGTCTTTTTTAATTTAAAACATTAATTTAATTTCATGCAGATACTTGTTCAACCTTAAAACAAATTTAAAAACAAGACACATGTTAAGGCTTCGATATGTAAAGTTTATATTCTTGAAGAGATCTAAATATTTATCTTGTACTATTTTAAGCCTCACATAAGACAAGAATCAATTGCATTCCAAGACATGATGATGTTGGGGAAGTGCCTTTAAGTGAGAATTTGTCAATATTTTCCCATCCTGGATGATCTTAATAAAAAAAAATACAATAAAGGAAAGATACTTGATAGAAATTAAATTCAGACATACATATAATTATATGTTATTTAACTATGATGAATTAAGACCTTTTATTCGATAAGTATAATTTTAACATGTTATTTTCAAACAATTTTCTCTTATACTCTCATAAACTGATAGATTAAATAATTCCTCGTAGATAATATCGTCAATTTTTACTATCTCAAAATTTACATTTAACTGAATTTTATTTTTTTCAATTACAAAACGAACAATTTGATGTGTGGTTCAAAACATAAGTAAGTAGTAGTTAATAATTCTTAACTCTTGTAATACTAAATTTTATTACACTTTTCTCTTTAATTGTTAATAGTTGTAATCTTGTACCAGGATCAAATGAAAGGGAATGTTAATGATAGTTTGAATATACTATGTTTAGGTCCTGAAAAAAATATCAAGTGCTATAATGAATATTTTGTTAATTGATATATCTTTCATACAAAAGATTATGATCAGGATAGAAAGACCTATAATAGTTAGGGGATTAACTTCTAATGAGTTTAAAGTTAATTATTATGGAAAGTTAAAAGAGATGATTTAATTGCAATATCATAACGAGCATAATAAAGTCTTTTTTTATTCAAATGCTATTGGTATGACACCACCAATAGATGAATACAAAGACTAGACTTCACAATGTTGATGATGTTTTTATTTTTACTAGACAATGTCAATAAGTTTATTACACATACATTCCTTGCTTCAGAAAAGACCATTATAGAGTTGATTGATTGTTCGTTATGAAACCCAAAACCCATAAGTCATGTCTAAGTTGTTAAGAATGGTAATGATGAAGTAACTGTGAGATGATGTCTTTCAACTTGATGGGTTAGTTGATCCATATCGAGTTGCTCTGACTATTGAGTTAGAAGAAAATTCAATTTTTTATATAGATCAGAATATTTTTGTTGATATTGATGCTAAGGAGTTAAATGATATATTGAGAACTAGTGGACATACATAAGTAATTGAAGATAATGAAATCAATGAGCTTTAATTCAATGAATAATATTATGATGGATGTAAAGATGATGATGATGATGATGATGATGAAGAAAACAATTCTGATTAAAAAGATTTCTAACTTGTTTTATATGTAAAACATCAATGTGTAATGAAATTGACTTTAAAGTAATTTTTCCATATATTGTTGCTTTACAATGAACTATTTTTAACATAATTGGAATGTTTATTCTTATGATTTGATTATTATATTATTGAACAAAATTGGTGTTACTGTGTTGTGATTTTACTGTATTCACAGGTTGTATAGATATGTAATACAAAAATATTAGAGAAAAAATTATTGTTTTATATCAATATAATATAAAATACCAATAGAAATTACCGATGAACTAAGTCCCCTAGAAAGTTTCAGAGAGTTGAAAAAAGTTATAGGGCTTTATCACTAACAATTATAGATAGAATTACCAATGGACTAAGTTTTGAAAAGTGAATATTGGTTAGTTTTAGATTAGATAACATGATTAAGGCTTGGATTAAAAAAATGAAAACAAGATTTTGAATTTTAAAGCCGTACATACTTGGGGGTTTTTAGGAGATATGGAAAACTTTAGAGGAAATACTAAATTATATATATATATATATATATATATATATATATATATAGTTAAATTAGGAAAATGGAAAACTAAATATAGAGAAATTGAATTGTTTTGTGGCCGTTGAGAAATTGAGAAGTTGAGTAAATGTATTTATTTATGGTATTTTCACGAAGTTGGCATGTTTAAGTTTGATTAAAAATGAGTAAATATAGATTTTTAAAAGAAATTACATGTTATGGTTATGGTTATGTGTGGTAATATGAGAAATACTATAATTATGTAAATTCGTTAATTAAGACAATGTTATTATGTTTTAAATCGATTGATATGAGGATGAAATGTATTTAATTTGGATAGTAATAACATGCAATAATATTAAAATTTATTAGGATGTTAAGATGTCAATTAAATTTCATGAGTTGTTTAAATTTAGTAATTTAGATATATAAGTTATATTGGAAAAAAAAATTTGGAATGCTTTCTTTTTTAATTTTGATTTACATCTAGCAATTGTCTGTATAGATTTCAAAATAAATAAATTAAATATTAGTCATAAATAAAATCAATTGGTTTGTAACTTTATTTATTGATGTGTATTTGCAGGTAACAAAATTTTAGGTAGTCTCCCATATAGGGGAGGTGCTGACAAAGTTTTTTTAAAATGTAATAAAATGATAATGTTATTACTTTTTTTTTATCAAGTTTATATAGATGACGAAAAGAAGGTTATTAGAGAGTAATATAGAGAGGAGTGTTATTGTTCTTCTAACAGTGCTTCTAATGACCATGAACTGCTAAGTGTCGACCATGATAGGAGTGTTATTGTTCTTCTAACAGCGCTTCTGATGACCATGAATTGCTAAGTGTCGACCATGACCATACATCTCAAGCACAGACACCCTATCTAGACCTATACTCAAGTACAGACACCTTGTCTAGAACCGGGCTTATTGAATGTGAAGACGACTCATAAAGAGGGTGTCCCTTCTAAGCAGGATGTATATAGTGAGAAGCATATTGTTTAGTGGAAGCCTGATCACAACATATAAGTTTGTTTTCCTTTCCTGTATGATAAAAAAATAAACAACAATGTATAATTTTTGAATAATTAATTTCAATGAACAAATAGAATTTCAGGTTTACAAATGTGGGGGTTGCTTGCACAATAACATCAACAATGAAATCATTAATGGAAATGCCTTTTGTTTTAATGGAGTCAGGTTTCTAAAAATCTTGAATGGAAGGCAATGATTGATGCTTGGTTAGGAAAGTTTAAGTTTAGTATATACATAATTGTTTTTAATATTTAATTTGGTTATTTTTTTTAATTTTAATAAACTAGATATTTTATGAAATTTACATATAAAGAAAAATTTTACTGGGAGGAGGTTGACAACGACATTTATAGCAAAGCATTGAGAATCACAACGCCTTTAGGTAAGAATAAATTAAAATTATGATTTTTTTAAATGTTAAAATTTTATTTTTAGTAATCTTAACCGATAATTTTTTTTTATAAACTAGATTGTATGATTTATGGTACAAGGCCCATATAAAAAATCAAAGAAATTTGCAAAAGGTCTTCCAGGCTGGGAAAATGTGGCTATTTGGAGGGATTTCAGACCTCCGCACATTTCGAAGGGTATCTAGAATGCTTATATCTAACACATGATGTTTGAGTTTTTCTTGCAGCGATTGCAGCTCAGTGTGGAGAACCAGACAAAGAAGATTCATGGTTCCATTACCACATATATTGATAGATACATTCTATTCATTTTGCATACAAAACGGATGGTAAGATTCTATTTTATAAGATTTTTTTAAAAAATTGTTGTATTATATAAAAATGATTAACTAACAATAGCTTTCTTTTACATGCTACGATGCTTGGATGCGATTCAAGACCAATGAAGCTTTTTGTTGAAACTCATGTGAAAAATGAGGATCGTTAGAAAGGGGTGTAACAAGTCGTGGATAACCAAGCTTAGAAGTTCATGGTAAGTTGGATTTCAACAATTTTTTCTTAGTTGATATTTTTTTTATTTGCTAACTATTTTTTTTTTAGGAAAATATAACACTCGATTGCATGAGAGATACGAGGATAATCTTTTGATTTATTTAGAATTTGATCTGAATTTGTGATTGAAGGCTAGATCTACCGGTGGACCTGAGAGAAATCGTTTTTACAGTATCTCCATCACTACGAGCGATGATATGTAGGCGGACTATAGTGTATCGACAATTGGTTGCTCGCAATTAGGATCAAGCCAACAATCTCTCGTTGTCCACATGATTGTATAAGAACAGGTTTAAGCTTAGACAAGCCAGCTTAGTGATGAGACAACCCAACTTAGGCTCGAGATGAATGAACTAAGGGATAAAATGAATGTCCTCAAGAAATTGTTGGCAACCCTTACTGGTATATGTGATCAACCTCGTAGCCCTGCTAGTTTTCAGCGAAGATCTGCCTCTGTTTCCTTCAATAGCTTCTATCCACTAGATAAATTATATTCAATAATATTTTCTAAATTAATAAATAAATTTTAGTTTTTTTTACTTAATTTTAATTATTTTTTAATTTTTGTATTGTTCATTTTAGTTTCTTTTTTAAAATATTCAATATAATACTAACATAATTACTGGCGAAATTTCAATCTCTGATGGAATGACTGTTGGTAATATGCATATGATCATCGATGGATTTACCAACAATTTATTTTGTTGGTAATATGTCATAATCATCGATGGATTTATCAACAGAATTAATGCCAGTTTTTTTTTTGTATGACACGTTGTTTCTATTTGTAAATCCATCGGTGTTCATATTACCGATGAATTGACCGACATAATATAAATCACTGATGATATGTTTTTCAATGATATTTTTCCATTCGTGATTCTATTGCTAAATTTATTTTCGACTGAATTATTGTTTAAACATTGATAGAATATTCCTTTGGTGATATGCAATATGATAGTTGACTTGAAAAATCTAATATTCAAAGCTTGATATGCAATATTGTAGTAGTTATTTATCCAACCAAACTCGTTCGATCTGACTAGGTTTTTAGTTATTTAGTTGATCTAGTTAAACTCATTCCAAAATTAACCTTATCAACATAAAAATAAATTCTTGTTTAAATAAAAATTATTGACCTTATAACCTGATTATTTTTCTAGTCAATTCTCAGATTAAGTCTGACAACTATAAGGAAGAATAGAAAGAGCAGGTTGTTTGTGATGTTGTAGTATTTTTATTTTTTTTTAGACTATTAAGGGTTTTATATGGTATCTTGTATATTAAAGGAGAGTAATAGACTAATTCCCTATTTGCATATAATCTTAAATGTATCTTTCGTACAACTCTACAACCACCACCACATGTATATAATTTCTCGACAATATAATAAAATCTCATAAGTTGATTTGAGAATTAAAAATTAAAAACATTAAAGAATAAAAGAAACTTTCTTAATCATCTAGTAAATTCCTCGAGATTTAGTAAAATTAATAAAGATATTGACAAACAAAATAAAATAATATAGTTTTATTTTTCTTGTAGTTTTCTTGTTCATTCTCTCACAATTTTCTATTTATAAGCACTATACCTATGCTTGATTTCCATCTTAGTCCCTCAAGTTTTTTTTTAGCTTCAAGCCATGAATTCTTTCAATTTAATCCTTAAAAGTTTTGTTTTTTTCCTAGTTTTTTTTTGTTATATTTAGCTTTTATTTTTACATGTGCTTGATGTATTGAAAATTTTTCCATGGTGATTTTTCAAGGGGAAGTTTTAAATTATTGCAGAAGACAAATTTAAAAGTCTTTTCCCCATCTTTATTGTTGAGATGGTGCATAAATCTACACTTTAGTCACTCAATTTTAATTTTGGTTTTGTTTTAGTCCCTTTTATTTTTGGATTTTTCTTTTAGATCCAAAAATTCATTTTTTTTCATTTAGTCCTTTGAGAATTTTAAGAAAATAACTTTAATCTCAGTGTCAAAGGATTCGTCTTTAAGAAAATAACTTAATGAAGATAGTTTTAACTTTCAATGATACTGGTAAATAGATCGAAGCTAAGCAAGTTTATTTTATTTGATTTGTTTTAATTTCTTAGGCTAGTTGGAATGTTTTATGTTGTTAGAAATAGAGTTAGAGGTTTATGATATATATTTTTTCCATGTTTTTAGATAAAAAAAAGGTTGAAATTTGTGTTTTTAGAGTGAAAAAACTTAAACCTCAATTTTACAATCATAAAAATACCTAAGGTGATAAGAACAGATGACAAGAAAGAGATGTTTTATCCATCATTTATTTTAGAAATAAGGTGGTATGTTGTTCGCAACGTTAACAAAAAACTAGAAACTAGATGTAAGGACTTGGTTTATAAGCCCAAGCATATCTAGGTTTTATTTGGGCGAAGTGTGCTTATTCATTTCTGTCCCTTCATTTTATTTATCTTATGTTTTTTTTAATGTATATAATTGATTTTTCTTTTAAATAATGTTTAGATAATTATCCAATTTTGCTATTATTTTTAAATGATATTAACATTTTTCTTGGTAATATCAAGAATTGAACCTTATATATTTTCATTGTTTTGAAACCCCAGCCCACATAAACCTTGTTAGAATAGAAAGTTAGTAATCTAGCTAGCAACCCCTTTAGGTATCAGAAAAACAGACATGAACTAAAGTGGCAAGGGATTGAGGACACTTCTGATCATGCATATTATACCAGCCATGCTAAGCATTTTACCCTTCCACAGAGTGAGCCTATTATGAAATTTAGAGATAACACAAGCTTCCAAGTAGAAATTCTGCTAGGATATTCTCTCAATGGCATTCCTAAATAAGCAATATGAAATGAATTATGTCTACAGTAGACAATATTTGCCAAACCAGCACTGCAAAACTGCAAAACTTCCATAGAAGTTGATCCTTAAACTAAAGCTTGTTTCAAACTACTGTAGTATCCTTTTAACAGAAAGCATAGACTCCAGATTATTTGGAGAGGAGAGTAGAGAATCATCAACATGGTATAGGTGAGTGAAAAAATCATAATTCCGTAATTGAAACTCACTAGAACAATACAGACAGACAGACAGACAGACAGACAGACATTCATGGCCAACCTGGAACTCTCTTGTAGATGAGCCATTAACTAGATAGTTGCGAGCTAGACAGGCATTCGTGAATTAACCTTCTCCATTTGTTTCCAAATCCCATATAACACGTTATCTCATCAAGATATTCCCACAAAATAATATCAAAAGGCTTTGTGGAAATCAACTTTAAAGATCATACATGTCTTTCCGCCATTTGTGCAAATCATGAGCTACTTTGTTTGCTATCATAAAACCATCAACTATATGCCTTCCAGCTATACATGCCTTTTGATTATCACTGATTACATCCTGGATGACATGTTTTAAAATATTTAAAAGTATCTTTGCCATTATTTTATATATTTCACGCACCATACTTTTCGGTATGTAATCAAAGAATCCCCTAGGCAATTTTATTTTTGGAATTAAGGCGACATATGCACAACTAGGCAATCTCTTTGATCTGAAGAATTCTGACACCAAATCCAGCATGTCAAGGCAAATCAGGGGCCAAATGTTTTCGTAGAATTTGAAATTAAACCCACCCAGTCCTACCGACTTAGAACGATAACATTTAAAGACTTCTTCCATATCTATTAATGAATATGTCTAGTGAATTGATTGGTTATACATAATATTAATTTTATTTATATAAAATATATTTATTATTACTAAAGTTTTTATTTATTTTTAATATTTATTTACATTTAATTAATAAATCTAATGTTAGATTAATAAATCTAGAATAAAAAGTCAATGGAACAAAAAATACTTTGCAAAAGAAATTATAAACCTATTATAATTATGAGATTTCTATTTGATTTGAGCATTGTTCCTTGTTAATGATCTATTAAAACTGAACATTAAGTAGTGTTATTGAGACTGATAAATATTATGTTCATTTCTTTATATATATATATAAAAAAAAAAAACAGCTACAGTAAGATACTTGGAACTAAATCATCTAGATAGTGACTCAGTGGTAAGAGATTGAGACTAAGAGGTTTGCTCCCTCTGTGGTTTTAGGTTCGAACCCTATAGGTGCTCATATGATAGCAACTGGAGGCTTACATGGTCGTTAACTTCAGGGCCCGTAGGATTAGTCGATGTGCGCGCAAGTTGGCCCGGACACCCACGTTAAACTAAAAAAAAAAGATACTTGGAACTAATGTATAGATGTTTGTCAGATAACATATACACTAAATTGATTCACATACAAATTTTATATGGATAGATTACTTATATATATGAAAAGACTTACGTAACAATAGTGTGAGTGATCCTTATATTTGAGGTCATTAGGTTATCTTATATAAAGAGTGTTATATTTTGATGCTAACTACAAATTGTTCTAATTAAGGATAACAAATTAACAAATATTGAGTATAATATAAACTATATAAAAATATTTGAGTAATTAATAAAGGATTAATCACCATATATGAATTAAAAAAATATTTTTATTTGTTTTTAAATAATATTAATTGTGAGATTTTTAATTAAGGTAGATGAGATTTCAAAAAATTTCAAAAAGAATTTTAAATTTTATTTAAAGAATTAATAATTATAGTATTGAGAGTAAAATGATTTCATTAATATGCTTACTGTTGTTTCTCATGTTCACTACCACATGGACGAACTTTGTGTTACGATCACCTAACTTACACCAATATTGTCTCGATTTCTGACGCTAAATGGTGTCCACATTTTAACTCATTGCCCACTATTCTGCTACAAGCTTACCCATAACCATTGCCTCATCTGATGTCAATTCTCGACTTTCAATGAGCTTTTCCAGATCTGTATGTTTAGTTTGCAAGGACAGTAGCTTCATCTCTTGATTGCCGTTGCTACTTCGAATCCAGAACCTCAGTTATTGAGCAAGATAGCTTCGCTTCTTCAACAGCTTAAATCTGCCCGAAAATTGAAAGCATCCGGACTCCCATAAATACTCAAGCTTCTTCATAAACTCAAGATGTGATAATCAACTGTCCGTGAAACAAAAAGGTTTCCATCCCCATTTTTGGTCTTTGTTCCCCAATAGCAGCTTGCAGTCATCTGGGAGCCCTCTTGGTAGCCTTGTTAGGAAGAGACCACTAAATTTTACATGACAATCAGGGGATGAGAATGCGTGATCTATGCTACTCACTGATCTACCACGGAACCAAGTGTATCTGTGTCCCGTGAGAGGGTACTCTTAACAAATCCGAAAAACTCTGAAAGTGTCTTGAGTCAGCAAGGTTGAAATAGCCACTGTTTCTCTCATTCCTCTTTGGCGTTTCATTGAAATCACCAAGGAGAAACCATGGGACTGAGAAAACAGATTTCAGGGTAGTGAGGTCCTTCCAAAGCTCTCTACATACATATATATTGCATGGAGCATAAACACCAACCAGTGCACACTCATAACTCAAAACAACATGCTGACCATAAAGAGCCATCCATCCCTCACCAAATTTCACCGACGCAACATAAAACTCTGAATTACCCCACATTTCTAACAAGCCGCCTGATCGACCCTCCAAATCCCACCATTTGACTTCACAACCATTCCATTTTCTTGATATGTAACTGTCAGAATAAGAGGACAGCTTTGATTCTAGAATTTAGCAAATCTCAACATCGCTATCATAAAATGACCTGCGTTTCGAAGCAAAGGCTAGTCCACTTACGTTCCATGATAAAATCTTCGTATTCAAAGAGCAGAAATCCTGCCATCTAGAGTATTCAGAAGCTGACTACTGGATTGCCCTCCAGTCCTCAACTTCCTTTTCCACCTCATTCCTGATCTCATCTGTGAATTCCTCTAAATTGGTGCCACTGCCAATGCCTAGTGTCTTTCCATCAGAAATCATCTTACAAATCTCGTATGCCTCATTATGCTCATCTGCTATCTGCATATTTGATTCAGCTATAAATCTTTTATTTCCCTCTTTGATCGCACAATCCATGAAATTGTCTCTCGACTCCTCAACTGTCTATTGAATACTGCTTGTGCTAGATAGAAGTTTTATGTTGCGTCTTCTGCTCCTTAAAACCATATGATGTGGACGCCTACTTGCCTGTGAATTATCTGTGGAGGTGATAGAAGTCTGGTGGATCATAACTTGCTGATTCTCCTCTGAAGCTGATTCATGTGACTGATTGTGAGAGTCCATTAAAGTTGGGCCCAAAACTGATAGGCCTCCATGAAGGGCTATTAGGATCCAAAGGCCACGCATTAGAAACATTTTTGCCATGCAGACGTTGCTGCTGGTCAATAGCAGTGATCTTGATAATCCACAATCTCAAGGAATAAAAACGATTGTTAAAGATGACAGTCCAAGAAAGACGGTAAAGAAAACCAATAAAATAAAACAATAAAGAAAAGAAATATTATGTGATAACTGGGCGATAACTCATATGTAAAGCTGACTTTAACTATTAAAAAGTGGGACTTTGTTTGTTTGAGTGTTTTTTTTTCATATGTGTTTAATTTACTTGTTTATGTTATCGAGTAATGAGACCACCATTCGCTCAAAGATGAGTTTTTTATGCATTGCCTATTTATCTATCAAAGCTTTGTAGGTTATTCGATAATCATGTCATAAGTAAATAAATAGAAGATATTTTATATATACACTTTGATTATTATTATTATTATTAACTTTGTTCCTTTTCTCTTTGATATGGCATGCTTATTGAATTTACTAGTTTAAGGGTGCTCAAGCCTTACCCTTTCGAGTGCATCCTTGATTTGCTAGGTTGCCTAACTCCTTGCATTAAAAATTTTATTTTGTTGTTTTAAAATTTTTAATAAACAAAAACATCTAAACATTTATATGAACATTATTCTTTTATCTTATTTTTATATGAGATAACTAATTTGTTATTTCTTGAGTTATATGCTATCATTTTTTACATGCATGTATATTTGATTTATGTGTAATAGATACCTCAAAAAGAATTCAAATGGGTCCTTTTTTGTTTCTTTTTATTCTCATACTCTTTTCCTTAAACACCAAACAACCTTAGATGGTTTGATATAAAAATAACAAAAAACAAATGTATATATTTTGACTTGCATGCAATGTAACTAACCTTAAATAAGATATTGTTGGATGATTGTTACATCTTTGTATAACCAACCCCTCACCTTTAATCTCTAAACAAAACCAATTATTTAGGTTTCTTATTTAACTTAATATTAAGTAACGACTCATTTTCTTTATTTTCCCTCTTAAAGCTCATTGTCTCATATCCCTTTATTACATTATGTTAGTATGTTAAACATTGATTGATTTTCTTTCATAGTGAGTATAATTTTTAGGTTACTCTTATTCTTGATAGAATTTGGTTAAAGTGAGCTTGGTACTATAACAAATGGTTGCTATTAGCGCAAAGAAAAAGTAGTTATACATTACTTAGTTCCTCACCCGTGCATGTATAAACACATAAAGGATTGGGAAGTCCCTAGGTGTTTTTGGGGTTCGAATATGAGCATGGTTGAACAAGGTTAATCTTTATCTTTACACTATTTATTTTATTGTTTTGAGCTTAATTATTTGAAGTTCATTGTCTTTATATATATTTCCTTTATATTATTTCTTGTTTTGTGTTTAAATTTTAGTCATAAGTTTTTATATATTCATATGGTTGTTTTTGTCCTATTCATATCTATTTATGCTCCCTCTAGACCTAGCAATTAGTCCTTCATTTGGAGTTTGGAATCTTGAATAGAACTTAACCATCTTAGAGAAAAGATTATAATCAACAAAAATAAAGCACCTTAGCTTGATGTCTTTAACTATGATTATTTGAGTTATAGGATGACAGCATACTTGGTTTTACAATATATTATGTGAAATATTGTTAAAAATAGCTTTTAAATTCCTATGAAGACCATAAAAGGTGTGATTAAGGAAAAACCCGTGGAGAAATTCGTAACACTAAAAATGAGAAACTTGCTCTTAATTGTAAGGTTTTTCATGTTTTTCCTTTTGTTTTGTATGGTAATAAACTTAGTAGAGTTTCATACTCACTGTGCTAAATAATATATGGTGAACATCAGAGATTATACATAAAGGAACAACTTGAGTAAGAAGCTTGAACATCAAAAAAATGGTTATAAAGGTTTGTGAGAATTATAAATGACTTACTAAATCTTCAAAGTAACATTAAGGTACCTGATATGGTGAGAAAGGTATTGAAGTCTTTACCTAGAATTTAGGATTCTAAAGTGATAGTCATTAAAGAATCAAAGAATTTGAGGACAATTAAATATTATAAGTTTTTTAGGTCTCTTATTACCTATGAGTTCAAAGTCTGTAAAGATAATATTGACATTAAAATGAAAGGCATTGCACTCAAAACTTCACATGATGATGATAGTGAAGAAGATGATGAATACATTGGTTTATTATGATAAAATTCAAAACCACGTTAAAAAAAAAAGAAAAAATTCCTTAACAAACACAACTACAAAGATGATAAGTGTGAGACTAGAAAAAATGAAACAAATTATTTGCTATGAATGCAAGAAGCCTACATGCATCTAGAATTATTGCCTATTACTTAAAAGAAATTAAAAGCCAAAGCCAAGAAAGCTTTGAAATCTGCTTTGAAAGAACATTTCCTAAGAAAAATTGATGGTGAATCCAAAATCGAGGGGATATACAATCTCTCTTATGGAAACAATTTGACAAAAGAGCAATGTTTTATGGAACAATGTGATAATGATAAGGAGACATGAGATAGGTGATACTTGGATAGTGGTTTCTTAAGATATATACTCGAAGACGAATCTAATATTCATTGTCTTTTTTCATAAAAGTGAAGTACATCTTATTTTTGGTAATCATATTTATTCTATTATTGAATATGTTTTGCTAGTTGATAATATAAAGGATAACTTGCTTAGTATAAATCAACTTAATGATAGAAACAATAAAATTATTTTTGAGTTTGTGTTTTGCCTTGTAGTGTACATGGAACATAAAAAAGTTATACTTCTTATACTACTTGTTTATGCTTCTTTTTTTCTATTTCAAGCTATAACAAATGGACATTAAAAGAGCTTTTTTAAAAGAATTTAATTTGGAGAGTATTTGTGTTGAACAACCGTTCAAATCTAAAAATCATTTGTTTATGGATTGAAAATGTTGCGTTAGTTTTTTTTTTTTTCCTCAAATGGTTATGTTATTAATAAAATGGATTTTACTCTTTTGATCATAGAATTTACCACAAATCTAAGTCAAAACTCTACCAAACAAAATATAAATGGTACTAGCATATTAGCATGCGCTCCACAATAGGTTAATAATAAAAAATATTCAAATGTAAAAAACAAATCTTAAGAGTATAGAGAATATTTTAAGTGTCTTTAATCTGGCAGACATATAGACTCAAGACAATTGAGTCTAGCGGCATAGCCAGACTCCCTAGCCTTGGGTCTAGCGGTCATGCCAGACCCAAGAGTCTTAGGTCTAGTTGGGTCTAGCAGTCATGCCATATCCAATAGCTTTGGGTCTGGTGGCCAAGCAGATCCAAGAGCTAGGGGTTTGGCGACCATGCCTAATTAATTTTTTTATAAAGTTTTTTATTTGTTATAAAAAAAATTTAAAGTACCCTTGAAGTATTCTAAACTGAAATGCTAAATAATCCTAATTAATTTTTTAAAATGTTTTTTATCTGTTATAAAACAAATATTTAAACTACCCTTGAAGTATCGTAAATAATTTTTTACAATAGCCTTGGATCTGGCTTGGATCATAAATAATATTTTTCAATAGCTTTGGGTCTGAAGGTCAAACCAAACCTAATAACCTTTGATCTAGCGGCAATACCAGACCCAAGCGTCTGGGGTCTGACGGTCAAGTGAGACCCAAGTCTTTTGAGTCTGGTTGGGTTTGTTGGTCAACCCAAACCTAATAGCCTTGGGTCTGTTGGCATGCCAGACCCAAGAACCTTCGGTATGGCGGCTATGACTTATTAATTGTTTTTATAAATATTTTTTAATTGTTATAAAAAAACATTTAAAGTACCAATAAAGTATCTTAAACCTATATGCTAATTAATTTTAATTTATTTTTTAAAAAAATATTTAAATTATCTTTGAAATATCCTAAATAAAAATTCTAATTAATTTTTAAAAAAAAAATTTCTATAAAAAAAAATTAAAACTATCCTTAAAGTATCCTAAATAAATTTTTTATACATGTTTTCTATTTAAAAAAACATTCACACTACCATTGAAGTATCCTAAACATAAATGCTAATTAAGTTTTTTTTATAATTTGTTTTTATTTTTTAATAAAAAAACATTTAAACAACCCTTGAAATATCCTAAATAATGTTTTTATAATTTTTTTCTATTTTTTTAAATAAATTATCCTTGAAGTATCCTAAATAATTGTTTTATTAATTATTTCTATTTTGTATAAAAAAATATTTAAACTACCCTTAAAGTATTCTAAACAGAAATCCTAATTAATGTTTTTAAATAGTTTTTTATTTTTTCTATAAAAAAACATTAAAATTATCCTTTAATTATCCTAAATAGTGTTTTTATAAATGTTATTTATTTTTTAAAAAGAAATATTTCAACTACCCATGAAATATCCTAAACCTAAATGCTAATTAAGTTTTATAAAAAAAAACATATTTAAATTATCCTTAAAGTATCCTAAATAAGTTTTTTATAATTAGTTTTTATTTTTCATAGAAACAAATATTTAAACTACCCTTGAAGTATTCTAAACATAAATCCTAATTAATTGTTTTTAGAAATTATTTTTATTTTTTATAAAAAAGATATCCTTGATGTAACTTAAATAGAAATTCTAATTAATTTTTTTATAAATTGTTTTTGTTTTTATAAAAAAATTAAAATATTCTTGATGCAATTTAAACAGAAATCCAAATTAATTTTTTTTATAAATTATTTTTTTTTATTTTTTATAGAAAAAACATTTAAAATATCTTTAAAGTAAATTAAACAGAAATTTTAATTAAATTTTTAAATGTTTTCTTTTATTATTTTTTTATAGGCTCTTTGGTTAGGCTGCCAAATAGGTCCAAGAGCATTGGATCTGACATCCATGTCAAATTATTATTTTTACTTTTTATAAAAAAATATTCAAAGTACCTTTAAGTATCCTAAACATAAATGCTAATTAATTTTTTTTTTATAATAAAAATATTTGAAATATTTTTAAAGTATCCTAACAGAAATCTTAATTAATTGTTTTTAAATTTTTTTATTTTTTATAAATAAATATTTAAACTACCCTTTAAATATTCTAAACAGAAATCCTAATTAATTTTTTTATAAATCTTTTTTATTTTTTCTAAAAAAACATTTAAATTATCCCTAAAATAAGAAATCTTAATTAAGTTTTTTAATAATTTTTTTTATTTGTTTCCAAAAAAAACATTTAAATTATCCTAAACAAAAATCCTAATTAATTTGTTTTAAATTGTTTTTCCTTTTTTCTATAAAAAAAACATTAAAACTATCCTTAAAATATCCTCAATAAAAATTTTATAAATGTTTTCTATTTTTTATAAAAAAAAAAACAAAAACAATATTTAAACTACCCTTGAAGTATCCTAAATAGAAATACTAATTAATTTTTTATAATTAGTTTTTATTAAAAAAAATATTTAAACTACTCTTAAAGCATCAATAGCCTTAGGTCATTTAAACTACCTTTAATGTATTCTAAACAAAATACTAATTAATTTTTTTATTTTTAGTTTTTAGTTTTTATAAAACAAAATTTAAACTATCATTTAAATATATTAAACAGAAATTCTAATTAATTTTTTTATAATATTTTTTATTTTTTATAAAAAAACATTTAAACTATTATTGATGTAACCTAATCAAAAATCCTAATTAATTAATTATATATATATATAAACATTTAAACTATCTTAATGTAACTTAAATAGAAGTCCTAATTAAGTTTTAAATTTTATTTTATTTTTTATATGTTTTTTTGTTCTAGTAATCAAACAGACCTAGGAATATTGGGTTTGACATCCATACCTAATTAATTTGTTTTACTTGTTATAAAAAAAAAAATATTGAAAGTACTCTTAAAATATCTTAAACCAAAATTCTAATTAATTATTTTTATTTTTTCTAATAATAGGAAACCAAGAGAGCCCTTAATAGGTAATTATACTAGTATAACTTCATCTAAAAGTATGAACATCGTATATTAATCTAGTTTTACTGTGCACTTTTCTTGGTTTCACTATTTCCAAGGCTAGAGAAAACAACTTATGATCTGAGCTAGTGATGGAGACGCAAACAACTTATTTTGGGGCATATTCCATCATCACCAGTAACTTATTTTGGGGCAAATTCCATCATCACCATCACCAGTAACTTATTTTGGGGCATATTCCATCATCACCAGTAAATTATTTTGGGGCATATGGGGGGCAGCTTCACTGTCACTCTCAAGAAATCTTGCTCGCTACACAAATATGAACATAAGATGAAGAAAATATAAAAGGGAAGAAAAAGATATGATCATAAGATAAGATGACATGAATTGTGGGGGCAGAGGGAGGGTGGCTCAGCAGCAGCAGCAGCAGCAGCAGAATAGCTAAAGACCAAAAGGAGGAAACTTAAAACCCCCCATCCATGCTTGCAGTGGATTTGAAAAGTCTACCGTGGATTTTGACAACACTTACTAATTACTGAAGCCATGTATGCATGTACGCACAAGAATGAGAGCATCATTCAACATTATGTAATATCTTTTTATGGATCAAAATGAGAATTAAAGATCTTGTCATCTCCAAGAATTACCCATAAAAACAAGTCTAAAATACCATAAATAGGATAAGGTGATTGATTATATGAAATTTTTAATAATTATGATAGCATGGGATATTAATCAAACATTAGAAAAGGAGGAAATATGAATAAAGTGAAAAGAAAGTGTGAAGTAAGAGAGGAAATCTCCCAAGTGGATGAATAGTTAAATTAGCATTGAAAAAGGTTAAAGTGATCTTAGCTCAAGTTTTGCTTAAAACACATGGTGTCAAATCTTTCTAAAATAATCCCAGACATGCAAAAACATGTCCTTGTGAGTTAAAACTTTACCCGTCAAAATCTTTCTATATTGATAACACCCTTTGTATCTTTCTATATTTTAGAAATTTCAAAACCATCTCAAATATATCGTGTTTGAAAATATAATTATTATTTTTTTAAAAGTATTTTTTATTTTGAAAATATATTAAAATAATAATTTTTATATTTTAAAAATTATTTTTATATCAGTACATCAAAATAATTTGAAAATACTAAAAATATTAATTTGAAACAAACAAAAAAATTTAATTTTTTTAAAAACACTTTTGAAACGTAAAAACAAACAATAATTTAAAATTAAAATTGTTCATGCCTGTGCATTTAAATCACCACTGCTTCCAATTGCATGATTCCGAATCAACATTATCTCCTTCCGAATAAACTTCAATACTTTTTAAATTTTGAGGGTAAATTGATATAAAAATTATTTGATGGAAAATTGAAACTAGTTTTTGAGGTAGCCCCAAAATTATTTATAAAATTTAAACCTATTTGTTTCAATTTAAGTGTTATATGATTAAAAACTTATTTCTTTATGTACTATAATCTAACTAGATTAAGTATTATATGATTAAACACTTATATGTTTATGTTCTCTTTTTTGTACCACTTTATTTAATAATTATATTACATGACAAAATAATTCTTCTTTATTTGATTTTTTCTTTGATCCTAAATCTTTTGAAATTTAATCGAGGTAATGAAAAACAATTACTATATTAGCTAGTAACTTAGGTTATACTTCATTCTAAGAGCTTGGACTCATATTTTATTTCTTGAAAAGCTTAGAACTTTAAATTACATTAAATCAATTTTTAATGTCTTTTAAGTTAGATTACATTCTATAAAGACTTGAGCTTATTTTTATTGTAATATTTTCTTCTTGTAAGGAATGATTATCTCT
The DNA here is from genome assembly GCF_951802175.1 of Populus nigra. Lineage (NCBI taxonomy): Eukaryota > Viridiplantae > Streptophyta > Magnoliopsida > Malpighiales > Salicaceae > Populus > Populus nigra. Next base: position 13,644,796 of record NC_084854.1, read on the forward strand.
TATAAGAGATAAATCAAATTATAAAAGTGCAAATGGCACTTGAATCACTGAGGATTATCTTTTAAGTGTAAACCAAAAAGAGGTTTTCAATCCTAATCCTTAACAAAGATTATGTGAAAGGTTTTAAATATTAATCCTTGAAAAAACATTATGAGTGAAGTTTTTTAATTTTTAGCCTGTAAAAATATTAAGAGATAGGTTTGATTCTAAGCTTGTAAAAAGATCATGTTTGATCTTGAGCTCAAAAAGCAATTGTGTAAGGTTTAACCCTTGATGCTTACAATCTGTATAATCTAAAAGTTTTCATTATTTTCATAATCTTCTTAAAGCTTTAAACTCTATTTGTATCAAAAAAAAAAATTCACATTCTTAAGCTAGATTATATTTCATAAAGACTTGAGTTTAATTTATTATAATCTCCTCTTTATTGTAAGTTGTGAAAAATCCATGTGAAAGAAAACATATTGTGAAAGTGTAAGTGGCACTTGAATTATTTGAGAAAATATTTGGTTGTGAGTAATTGAAAGGTTAAGGTCTTAATTCTTGAAAAATATTATGAGTAAAAGGTTTCTATTCTTGATCCTGTAAAAATATTAGTGTATCAGTAAGGTCTCACTTGTTAAAAAGACCTTAAATTGATAGTTAATACTTAAATAATGGTTTAAGAAGTGAAGTAGCTAATTGTTCAAACCACTATAAAATTTATATATCTCTCTTGATCTCTATCTCATTTTATTTGTTCCTTTCATACTTGATATTTATTGTCAAAATTTAAAGTGTTAAAAAATTAAATTTTTTAAGTATTAAATATTCAATTAAACTCTAATTCACCATCTCTCTTAGGTTTTATTTTAAACTTTCAGAGATAGGATAAAGAAAGTCATAAAAAATATTGGAGAAGAGAAAACGATTTCATTCAATTATATTTTGGGCATAAAAAAGTTAATATTGACACCAATGGGTGCAACTTGGAGAAGAAAGTTAAAAAAGTTAAAAAATTGATGTAGACTTGTTAGTTTTTTTATTACAAGTTTACTATTATCACTAAGGTAAATTTGTTTAAGGGTTATATGGATATAATACATGTTGATGAAGGAAGTTTTAAAGTTTGCAATTTATTATTTTAGAAGCCAATGGAAGAGAAATCATTTCTCAATTAATTGTTTTTATGAAAAATTTAGCATGAAGAAAATGAATTTGATGTATGAAATTATTGTGCACTCAAAGAGAAGAAAAATGATTAGAGAGCCTTGATTAGACATCCATAAAATCAAGACGAGAGTAATTTAAAATTGAATGTGAGTTTTACAACTTGGACAAATTAACGTAGGAGGTTTTTAAAGAAAATTATTTTTTCTTATTTAGTTTAGAAAATTAAATATTTTAATTAATAATTTTATTTTTCCTAGTTTATTTATGAAGTTTATTACTTTTCCTTTGTTTTTAGGTTTTCTAATTTGTTTAGATGTGTTTTTATTTATTTATTTAAGGAGTTGTAAAAGATTACTTGAAAAGAAAATAACTAGTAATAAAATTCTAAATTAAGATTTTTATGTAATGATCCTATTCGGTAAAAATTATGTGTTGTTTGTTGTTATTGTTTTTTTTTTTGTGTTGTTTTTATATGCATTCAATGTCTAGACACTTAAGCTTTTCTATTTTTATGTAAAGCTGCACATACCTCGACTTCCAAACTCATACATGCTTAGGTTGGCCCTCCCCTTTAATATTTTTTAATATTCTAAAATAAAATCCTTTAAAATAAAAAAAATACAATAATATTTTAAAAAATATATAATGATACTGTAACAATCCTAAAATTTATGTTCAAAATAAAAAGTAAGGACATAATAATTCAGTTAAAATTAGGGTAATTTGTTTTTTTGACAATCAATCAAAAATCCAGCAAAGTTTTCTCTATGTTTATAGGTATCAAGTTATCGACTATTCTTCCATAATTTTCAATTATCAAATTTTCTACTTATCCTATCATCCAGAACTTCATCCTCTCATTACATCATAATTTCTCAATAATCAAATTTACACATATTTAAACAATTTAATATCACATATTTACATAAATGCAATTCAATGAATTATTTTACAAATTATGATTGAAGTACATTACACAATTCAAAGATTTACAAATAAAAACCATTAACGAAATTATAATTGAAATATGTATATAATTAAAGAAGAAATTCATAATTAAAATTATACTACAAAAAAAAAAGCTTTCGATAAACTATTGACTCATTAAATTCTGAAATTTATATTACATAACAAAATAATAAATTTATTCATTACAAAATGATACCCAACAAAATATAAAGAAACTAATCTATTATTCAGTCCAATAAAGGGATGTACTTGAAAATTGATTTAATACAATAATTCGATGAGACAGATGAAATAAAATATCAATAAATTCTTTCTTAATTTCTTTCTTTCTTTCTTTTTGAAAATTTACTCATAAGATCATTAAATTAATTTGCTCATCTAGTATTATATATTTCAATTAAATTTCAGAATAATCTTTAATTATTTTTTGAATATCAACCAAAAATATAATTATTTATATCGCTTATTAACCCGAGCATTAATTCCACTAATAGATGATTTAAGTTATCACCCGTCCATTCAACAAGCACTAATTCTATCAATCCAGAAAATTAGTTCAATGATTCACTCATTTATTAGAATACTAATCTCATTAACCATGAAATTAATTCCTCATCACGTTCATTTATCAGGGCACTAATTTCATTAAACCAGTAATTAGTTCAATGATTTGTCATTCACTAGGGTATTAATCCTATTAAAAAGAGAATTAATTCCTTATCACACCTATTCACTAGGGCACTAATTCCATTAATCTAGGAATTAGTTCAACGATTTGCCCATTCACCAGGGTATTAATCTCATTAATCAGGAAATTAATTCCTTATTATGCCTATTCACCAGGGCACTAATTCTATTAATCCATGAATTAGTTCATCACATCACATATCTTATTTTCTCAAGTAAATAATATAGCAATTACTAATCTATTAATCGTAATTAATCAGATAAAAATACATGTTGACCAATAATAAATTCAGGCACCATGTAATTACCTAACAAGTGAATTGAAGTTAAAGTTTCCTGCTGCGATGTTGGCCTAGCAGCCTGTCCTAGATTAATAAGTATATCACATCATTTCTTCTCTCTCTCTCTCTCTCTCTCTCTCTCTCACACACACACACACACACACACACACACTCAAACATCTTAAACAAGTTTATTAATTTGTATCAAACTTTAACTAATATCATTGTTCTACTTTCTATATAGACATAATCAATAAATGAAATCCTTCCAATTATCTTTTTATTTGCAAAAAAAAAATAGATTTAAAGAAAAACATGAAAATTTTATTCTTTCTTTTGTAAATTTTCTTCCCATTCTTCATATTCACACATTGTAACACAATTCATTTCATCATTCAAATCAATACATATATATTTCTTTAATTTTATTTTTTTTTTTCACTCTTTAACATTAATTTCATCTTTTTTTTGGCTGAAATTTAAACTAAAGAAAAACATAAAAATTTCATGTTTTATTCACTCTTTAACATTAACATCATCTCTTTTTTATACAATCTCATCATCTTATCAAAATTCTTAAATTATTATTATTATTTTGTCAAAAATTCCTTCTTCAAGAACACTTAGAATTTTGTTTCAATTACCATAATTTCATATTTTCTTTGCTCACTTCAATAATCTTAATACAATTTCACAATCAGTTGCAATTTTCCTCAAAAAATTATCAAGAATCATAATTTTAATTTCACAAAGTTCAATCAATTTAAAGCACACATTATTCAAGAATCTTATTTAAAAGTGTTAAAGTACCTTACCAAGCAATAATCAAAACTTTAACACTTTTAAATTGAGGAATTTTTCTTAGCTTTGATTTCTTTCCTCTCTTTGGTTAAATGCTTCTCCTTTGAAAAATAAGGTTTTTTTTTCTCTTTCCTTCTGCACACGCACACTTGCACGCACGCGCTTATTAGTAACTTTTATAATTTTTGGGTAAAGTTTTCAAATCCTGATACCTATTTATACTAAATTTTACTCGAGTTATTTCAAATATCACTAAGGACTTGTTTGAAAGTGTGATTGAGGTTACTTTTCAAAGTTTTTTCACTCAGAAATGTATCAAAATAATATATTTTTTAATTTTTTAAAAAATATTTTTGATATCACCATATTAAAATGATATGAAAACACAAAAAAAAAAATATTAATTCGAAGCAATTATATTACCTAGGGTTTTATAAATACCCCGTACAATCTATCATCATTCTTATAATTTAATTTATAACTTTCCCTTATTTTTTATAATATTGACTTTTATTATTATCAATAATATTATTTGGGGTTTATAAATGGTAATGTTAGCAATAAGATTAGAGGTTTTTAATGGTAATGTTAGCAATTAGTATATAAATAATTATATATTAAAATAAAATGCATAATTTTTAATTTTTTTGAAATTCCTCGTTGATATTCAATAAAAATAAAATGTTTGATTATAAAAATTATCAAGTCATATTTTTTTTATTTGTTATTTTACCTTGAAAAGATTCTTTTCATGAAAAGTCTTTATTAAAAAAGTATATATATATATATATATATATATATATATATATATATATATATATATATATATATAATCAAAGAAGTGATTTTTAGGGAGAGAGACTTTTCTAAGCAATTCATAAAAATAAAAATAAAGAGTTTTTTTCCTGGGCAATTGCATTTCGATAGTTTCTAGTAGAATTGTTTTCCATATAAGACAAACATTGACCTCAATTTTATCATAAAAACAATTTATCCTTAACTTATGATGATGAAATTTCTCTATAAATTAAATAAATAAACTTAGACACATACACTAATTTTTTTAATTCAAGATTTTATAGTTTAGTTGGTAAAATAAATTTTCTTAGCTTTCAATTTTTTTATAAAAGCTATTATTAATATAACAAAATGCAGGGAAAGAAAAATAGTTAGTATTTTATAAAAAAAAATTTATAAATTTTTTTTATATTTTTAAAAGTTTTAATACAATATCATTTTTAAAAATAAAAAATATATTTTAATTTATTTCTAAATAAAAATTACTTTTAAAAAACAATCGTTTCTTCTCAGAACAGCAACAGCCCCATTCAATTCCAAGCATCTTCTTCTAATCCAACATAATTAACAATTAATTCAAAATAACTACACCAACTTGCTAAATCTTCTTGTAAGCAGGTGAGCATGACAAGGGCAGCTCTTTCGTCTCTACTCTCCACCGCCCTTGGTGTTTCTTAAATAAAGATAGTGCAAACCTCTCTAGCCGACGCAACAATTAAACTACAACAACTACACCACTCCTAAACATTAATTCCCTTACTCTATGCTCATCCCCTGCAACGGCTTGTAGATTTCTTCCCTCTGGCAGTACAGAATGACTAGCTGAAAAGATAACCTTGCTTTCTCGTCCCTTACGCTATGCTCATCCCCTGCAACGGCTCTCTCCTCTCTCTAACTTGGTAAAACCTGAGATTTCAGAAAGAAAGAAACAGAAAAGCCCCACCTTCTTAAAGTAAATGATATACTTAGCTGACAAATTAAAAGGGTATCGAAGAAAAGGAAATGCACCTAATTTTTCTTACTACTGTTATATTTTTTGCTTTCCTTTGAGCATCTCCTTATAACGCAGGAGAGATTCCAGCCTCTGCAACTTCAACTGTTGCTTGAACCTGTTGATAAAATCATCAGCTTTAGCATCAACCTCTTCATCAGCTTTAGCATCAACCTCTTCATCTCCAATCACCACTGTTTTCTCTGAAGCCCTTGTCGTTGAAGGCCTTCTTCTTTCAACCTTCTCCCTCTCCACCTCCTCCGCTAAATTCAAGCTCACCGCCTTTTCGCTTGCCGACTTCTTCATTTTCACCTGCCTCTTCGTAGCTTTCACCATGTGCTCCGACTGGATCCTCTTCACATGATGATCATGATCATGACACATACCCGGATCTGCATCCGACCTGGTTTGAGCTGGGGGACGTTGGGTTGTTTCTTCCGGTCCCGAACTGTAGTATAAAGAAGAGAAGTTGATGGACTTGACCCGTTCTAAAAGTGAAGGGGCTCTTTCGAGCTGGGGAGGATCATGTTCCTGGGTAGTGTTTTCGGGTTCCTGGGCAGGTGGGAATTTGTAGAAGGAGAAGTAGTCGATGGACTTGACCCGTTGTAAAAGAGAAGGGGCTCTTTCGAGCTGGGGAGGATCATGTTCCTGGGTAGTGTTTCCAGGTTCCTGGGCAGGTGGGAAATTGTAGAAGGAGAAGTAGTCGATGGACGTGACTCGTTGTAAAAGAGAAGGAGCTCGAGCGAGGTGCTGGTCTTCGTGTACTGGTTTATTGTGAGTACCATAACGGGAAGCAAGAACAATGGTGACAATCATAATATTCAGGAAGAGGAAGAGTGAACCCGGTGTTAACCAGCTGGTCACGAAAGCAAAGATCGAGATTGCCATGGATTTCGTTTCTTTTTTATTTTCTCTCTTTTCCTTCTCGTGGTTTAAAGTGATGTCAGGATAAAGAAGACGAGTACTTATGCTGTCCTAGAGATTAATTATTGAAGAGAGAGAGAGAGCGGTGGTTAATAGGTGATGTCGAGGTTTTTTTTGTATTACGATTTATAAACGTGGTAATGGTTGTTTTAAAGTATTTTTTATTTAAAAATATATAAAATAATATTTTATATTTTAAAAAGAATTATTTTTATTATAATATATTAAACTAATTTAAAAATATCGAAAAAAATATTGTTTTAAAATAAAAAATAAAAAAATTAAATTTTTTTAAAATGCTTTTGGAAAAAAGAACATATTCGTAATATAATTTTTATGATAATTGAAATTATATTTTATAATTTTAAAAAGTATACCTTTCATGTTGTTTTAATATCGTTAATCTAAGGTTTAAAATTAGATCTAGAAAATCAAATGAAATTTAAACTGTAAGCAAATATTTTTAAAAGACTACTAGTCAACAGAGCTGGTGGAAGGTTTGTTTTTAGTAAAAAAACCAGAATAATTTAAGATGAGAGACGTCGTCTTTCTGCGCTAAAAAGGATGAAAAAGACTCTAGTGCCCTTTCTGAGAAAGAGACACGTGAAAAAGAAAGTCTTTGTTTATTTGTTAAGTCCGTTTGCGATCATTGCTTTTGAAAGTTGGAGGGTTCCCACGGCATATGGATGAGTCATTGAGTAGTTTGCGATCATTGCTATAGGGAACGAGATTGTTTCCAGCAGCCGGTAGAGCAAATTTTATATATATATATAATAATAATAATTTGATAAATTTTTGTAATTTGATAAATTATTTATATATTTAAAAATAATAAGGTTGAAATTAAAAATATTTTTTAATTTAATAGATTATTTATAAATAAAAAATGATAGGGAATAAAATTGAAAAACACTTGTAATTTTATTATTTATTTTAAAATAAAAAAATAATAATCAAAATGATACAGACTAAATAATAAAAAGAGATAAATTGCAGGGGGTTGCTATGAATGGATTGCATAAATTTCAAGGTGGAGAGAGAGATGAAAAAGAAAAAAAAATGTTCTTTAAAGTTTGAATATTATAGTGCAACCATATGCTTATTGTATAAATTACAATAATATCCCTGAATAACTAGAAAATCTACAACATACCTAATTTAAAATTATCAAAATACTCTTATAAAAAAGTTATATTATTTTTGTCTCAAATGATATCAAAATAATTTATCTATTTCAAAAATAATAAAATGACAAAAACATTCACGAGACAAAAAAATATAAAAGGTTTTTTATTTCAGGACCAAAGTAATAATTTTATTGTACATAAAAATAAGAAAATGACAAATAAAATGACAAATATAATCTTATAGAATAAAGACAATTATATCAGGATGAAAAGATAATTCTAACTTCAAATCTTAACAACAATATCACTAATAGTGTGTGTGTGTATATATATATATATATATGAACTAGATTAAAAAAATACAAGATGCACATAAGGTATATGCTCACTCAATAAGTACATTAACCAAACTTTTATTTAAATTTTATTATCATTTTAGACAAAACAATTATTAGACAGGTCAAGTAATTATATCATATACTTCTGAAAATCTTCTAGTGTATTTGCATATATAAAAGTTGGTCTAGGGTTATTTTCAATTTCTAACTTAGCTTTCATTAATAAGTCCTGAATTTCAGCAATATTGAAAACTTGTTATTATTGAAGCAATATGATGAAATATAATTCTAGATTTAGTTATCTATTATATTATAATACATTATACAAATCTTATTAGGATTAGTCATATCAAGATTCTTCCAATTTGCTTTTTTTATTTCTTATTTATCTTAAACCATTAATGTTTTTATTTGATTGACATGTGTGTTTATTTTTTGTATTGAATAATTTATTGCTATTTTTTTTATTTACCATTGGAAAATAGTTTTTATTTTAACTTTTTTGAATTTTTATATTCATACTAGAAATTGTTTATTATTTTATTAGATCAAACGATAAAAAAAAAAAGTATTGCCATTTTGTTTTACTTATTTTCGCTATTATCAACTAATTAATTAATACCATAAGATCTTGTGGTACAAAAGATGGTCTAATAACGTTCAATAAATATAAAATAATTAGTGTATTGATCAAACATATTTGAAGACAGTAAATATGTGATTTTTCATAATCATGCCTTTTCATTTTAGATGTCAACAAAAGTTGTGATTTTTCATGTTTGAGTTTTTCCATAAGCTTTATTTCTTTACAAATATTTTTCTTTTCATTTTTAAAATAAAATATAAAACTAGCTAGCCAAAATAAAATTAAAAAAAAAACTATGATAAATAAATAAATAAAAATTAACAAATACTATTTAATCAATATATTTTTTTAGTTTTTTTACCTTTTAAAATAATGCAGTTTACATAATGAACTTTGAAATGCATGTAACATTTTATATCTTATAAAAAAAAATAAGTCAATAAAAAATATCTGAATTATTTAAGGATTGTTATTATTTTTTATTTAATAGCTAAAAAACTTTTATATCAAATATTACAAGTTTGCCATTGAATGAAAAAAAAAATTCATTGTCTACCATATCACTTTGCTAATTCACAAATGAACAACTTCATCAACAACTTGTTGAAGATCCTGTTAAACATATTGAAGAATTTCATTTTGATGATTTAGTTAATAATATAGTAGAAACAAAAGCAGAAGCAGAAGTAGAAGTAGTGTCTTATCATTAATAGTTGTCAGAGTCTGTCGATGAGAACCCTTTCTCGTCCCTTTAAAACCTAACCCATATGCATTTATCATCTTGTTACTCCAGATCTCAACAACTATAATGATAATGCTGACCATAATGTTGATAAGAATGATGATAAAGCCTCAATCTACATGCTATATTATTGTTAATCTTAATGATACTTTCCTCTCATATTCACAACTCAAAAATAAAAAAAGATGAAACCTTGTCCTAATATGATTGTCTTAAACCCAACATTTTAAAGAGGCTCTATGCTGCTTGGCTTTTGATTACCTTTATTTATCAACCCTTCATAAACTTTACAAAGGTACAAATGTCTAAATAGAAATAAATAATCTCTTTTATTCCCGACTTCTAATTTTCAATTCCTAAATTTTCTCTTCCAGCTCCCTACAAAACCTCTAATCATGCCTCTTTCCCTCTCGACCATCTCATTCCATTTCCTAGCAGGACCAACAACATCCAACTAAATTGCTTTAAATTATCATCTAATTTCTAAATTACTACTTCCACAAAATTGCTTTGAGTCCAAACCATCAACTTATATCATTTCCACAATGTCCATACCCAAAAAGCATGGAGGATTTAAAGAAAAATATAATAGATGGATTAACATAGAAAAGTAAAGGTGTTGAATCTAAAGGGTAGTGTTGAAAGGGTGGATGATAATCTCAGTATCTCCTTCCTCTAGTATGGTTGCATCAATTTTTTTAATTCACAACAAACAAGAACAAATGGTTTAGTAATTGTGGGTTACTCCTATCAGAAGCTAGACTTTGAGAGTTTAGTTAATGTTAAAGATGTTTTAGATATTACAGTAGTTTATGGAAAGGATACATTGAATAGTCAATTTCAAGACATGGCTAATAAAAAGGAAACATAATGGGCAAAGGCAACATGATTCATTTATAGTTTTCTCAGTGGACAAGTATTATGTTTTCAATTTATAAGGATTTTTTTATTAGAATATCAAAGTTTTAGGTAATAGAAATAAAGGCAAGTGATTAGGATTGTCATTATGAGTTATCATCTTGATGTTTATTGTATTACAAATACTAAGTTGTCTAGGATTACAAACTCTTTTGTTTATAGATTATGGAATAATCCCAATGTCAAATGGCATGGTATTAACTTGGAGGGTAGATCTGGGTGTTTGTTAGTTATGTGGAATAATGATTCCTTTGAGGTTTCAAACATCGAATTCAACTCACAATGGATTGCTTTATTTGGTATTCATATTGAAAAGGGTTTTAAATGTGTGGTGATCTATCTATATGACAGGGTTAGATTAGAAGAAGGTAAAAAATTATACGAGGAGCTCATTATTCTTAATTTTGCTCTAGGATGGCCTTGGTATGTTATAAGTGATTTCAATGAGACTTTAAGTTAAACTAAGAGAAGTAGTGGGTATTTAAACTAGATGGGAGCAAGAAACCTCAAACGCTTTTTGAATACCCGTGAACATATTTAGCTTTCTTTTCAAGATCATCGCTATACTTGGTTTAGATTTTCTTCTATGAGTCATATTGATAGGTGTTTTGCACACCTGGATGCTATGTTGGCTTTTCCTTATTATACACTTCTTGGATTAGATAAAAGTATTTTAGATTATTATCCATTTATTTATGGTAGAGAGCATAGAGATTTGGGTTGAAGACCTTTTTAATTTTTGAATTTTTAGTTGATACACAATCCATTTTATTCTGAATTAGAGGTGATGTGGGCTTTCTTTTGCTTTGATATGACATATATTCTACCTTATCAAGAAACTTAGTTTGTTAAGAAGAAAATTGTGTGAATAGAACTCCAACACTTATGGGCATTTGAAGAGTAAAATTAAAATGACAAAATCTAGAGTTAAAACAATTAAGAATAAGAGTGGAGTTGAGAGTTTAATAGGTGATGAATCTGATAAGTTGAGTTGTTTCCAATCTAAATTATGGGTTGTGGATAAGATATATAAGATCATTGTTAAGATAATGTAATTGAGCATTAAAGAAGTTATTGATGAGGCGATAAATGAATCTTAATATGCTTTCATCTAAAAGGGGCAAATCTTTGATTTGTTTTTATTAGCCAATGAAATTGTAGATGGTATGAGAAGGCTGTAAATATTAAAATAATTGGCTTTGATTAAGTGAAAGATTATTTGCCTTGATGAAAATGAGTTTATTTAAATTGATACTTTATCCAAATTAGATAAGGAATTAGTCAAGTTTATCTTATATGATATACGGTGATTATTTTTGTAATTATCTAATTTGTTTGGATAAATTAGATAGGAAGTTCAAATAGAAGATAAATACAAATTATTCGAATATAATTTTCAAATAAGTGTTTTTATGAAACACAATTAATACTCTTTTAAGAATGTAACAAACTAGAAAGCTTGAAGATAATGTTCTTATCCTTGTCACATAGATACGTATATAACAAAAGAACAATATGAAGCATTAAATTGGCAAGAACAACATTAGGTAGAGCAGCACTTGCAATGGAGTAAAAGTGCTCAACCAATTAAAACATTGCATAGAGTTTCGTAGCATATACTCTTGACAAATGAGTGGAGTCTGAAGAAAATTATCAAGGAGAATTGTTCGCTGATGAGTTAGAGAGCTTGAAAATCCCTAGGGGAAGTTCTTATGTTAACTATTAACAACTAAATGTTCATGTTATGATGATAATAGTTTGATGATCATTAAATGTTCTGGCAAGCTACTACAGTAAAAAATAAATAGAGTGTTTTTCTTGACAAGTAAGGTAGTATAGTTATAAAGGATTTGTAGTAAAAAATACTCATCTTCTAATTTTCTAAACTGGTGAAAGTTGTTTGTCCTCGATTTGGCTACCCTAGAGGGTTTTTTTTTTAATCTTTTGAGAAGTTCTTCAAAAGGTTTTCCCTTTATAACCAAATAGCTTGTTTATTTAAATTTTTCATATATATATGGTTATTGATAAATCTGTACAAAGTGTTAACAAATTGCTTATTAACATACAAGAACAAAAATGGAATCGTTAGTGGTATCAACACAAGTTCACTCATTCTAGAGTGAGATCTATTTTTCCTGTTGAACATGTCAACATTGACTTCACCACCACAATTCAATGGTGAGAACTATACCTACCAAAATGTGATGATAAAAGCAAGAAAGTTTGGCACTTAATTGAGCATGGGTGGACCAAGCCTGAAACTCCTTTCAATGACTGGACAAGAGATGAATCTGCTAATTATAATTGGAATAATAAAGGCCTGAATGTTATATTCATGATGATCTCTCACTAAGCTCAAAGTATTGGAAAAAGAGCTGACAATTTGTAAACAATCAAAGGAACAATCAGCAATATAGAAACTTGATGGATTGTTGAAAGCTCAAAATGTCAGCATTGATACATGTTTAAGATACACAACGCATGAAAATTCAATCAATAACAAGTCGATAGCCTCATTTTCTAAAGGAATTAACTTTGTAAAAGATAAACTATAAAAGATCATCATGCTTAGAGATGAATCAAACAATGTCCAAACAAACAAGTTGAAAGGTAGGTTTATTCTTAGATGTTAACAATATGGAATTGTAGGACATGCAAAATAAATTATTTCAATCTAGAAAATAGAATTTCTAATTAGAGTCAAGATCCAAAGTATAAAATTGACATAGTATTAAATCAATTGTGTACTATAGAAAGGAAACGTGGTAAGTTAGCAAGTTATGAGAAATTTTAAGAGTTTAAAGATTCTACCAAAAAAATAAAAAATCAGTGGGTTGTTAAGAAAAAAGCAATATATCGAGGAGCATATACAACATTGAAAACAATGAATAATAATTTGTGGTACAAAGATAGTGGTTGTTCTAAATATCTCTACTTCTGACTACTTTAAAGCCTCAACCAAATTCTTCTTCTCGATCTCTAAAATTATCAGCTTTTTGATCAATTTCTTGACTTTTATGATTTCTTCATATAAGTCATCAGAAGCTTTCTACAAGCTTAATTCATGATCAACAATAATAGAAGTAATATTTAAATCATTGAAATAACTAATAATTTGATTAATCTCAGAACTACTGAATCTATTAACAATTTGGTATTTGTCAGACTCACTTAATGTAGTAACAGTTTGGCACATGTCAGTACATCCATTAATAACACCAAAAAAAGCAACAAAAGCGAATCTAATATCAGATGATGAATTAGAATTTTCAGAATTAGATTCATCACTTAATATAACATTAGAGGGCTTTTCTTTTATTTCTTTTGAAATTTGAACATGCATTTCTTAAGTGATCATTTCTTAAGCATTCAAAACATGTAACTCATATTTAATTTTACTTTTATTTCCATTTTTTGATACATTTCTTTTGGAAAAACCTTTGTTCTTTTTATCTTTACCATTGGTCCTTTTCTTAAACACAAATTTTATGATTTTCCTAGCTATTAGAGAAATATCTTTACTATTAAGATCATCATTAGAAGATTAAATATGTTCTTTCTTAACATATTTAAGTGCAGTAGACTAACCTTTATTTTGTTGAGGTAATGTAGATTCATAAGTTTGCAAAGAACCTACCAATTCTTTAACACTTATAGTATCTAAATCCTTGCTTTCTTTTATGCCTATTACCTTTGGCCAAAAAGTTTTAGGTAGAGATCTTAGAATCTTCCTAACAATTCATGAGACCTCCACCTTTTCTCCTAGATTGAACATGAAATTTATAATATCATTAAGTTTTGCATAAAAGTCACTAATATTAATTTTCCAGCAGTTTCATCTCCTTAAATATTAAGGTTAATATTTGGATTTTGGATTTTTTCACTGTTTTAGTTTCCTCGTGAGTAACTTTAAGAATATCTCAAGCTTCATTGGAATTTGTCTGCATTAGTAGCTTGTTTTGAATTTGTTTGTATTTTGCTTACAATTACTTGCCACTTGAATTTCAAACAATATCAGATGGATATGAAGAGTGCATTACTAAATGAAATTTTGTAAAAAAGAGATTTATGTAGAACAACATAAAGTTTCACTAATCATTTGTTTCTTAATCATGTGTACAAGTTGAAAATAGCCCTTTATGGTCCAAAATAAGTACCATTTTGTAAAGAGAAAAGGCTTAGGCTCGACACTGGGAGGCACGATGGACCATTTTGCAAATCAATTCAAAGGACAAAAAGGTTTGGAAACAAGCACTAGTGATCCTTAGTCTTGAAATCTCTTATACATCTTTTGAGCTTATAAACATCCTTTTTCTTCATAACCAAGAGCCAAAGCCTACGTTACATGCACAATCAATCCCTTTCTGATAAAAGACTGACAATCTAGATCGGTACTTTCTCATGCGAAACGAGCTCCATTATTTATTCAAATAAAATGAATTCTTTGAAATTGATTATTCAAAACCCTTAAATTGAAGCTTGAACCCCTTCGACCAAAAATATAACACTTCACATTTTCACCAAAAGCAAAACAAAAATTTTCAACACTTATGAAGACTTGTTTATTGGAATCACTTGAATTTCTTTAGAACAAGTTTGCTTTAAATTGAAGTCAAAATAATTTTTGTAATTCCAAAAATTCTCCATGAAAACATCTTTGTAGATAACCAAATCTTTTTCCCCCAAAGAAAACCTGAATTTAACACTTATGGGCATGATCAAGCTTGGGGGCAATCCAACAATACATAATAGGTCTGGCTCCATGATTCCCTTTCCAAGAAAACAGAAAATATAAGGCAGAGTTAATGACCTTTAAGATAAAGGTTTGTAAGTATTCTGATGTCGTACCCTTTCCAGAGGTCAAGATCACAAGTTATGACTTGAGTAAGCAAAAGCAAAAAGCCTTTGAAGCTTATTATAGAGACTCAAACTTTCAAGAAAGAAAGTCAGTGAAGAAAGAGAACCTATATTTCTCAAGTAAGTGTACATGCATATTGATCATAATGCATTACTTTTATCCTTAGTGTCTCACTAGCAAATCTCCTTACGAGTGTGCCTTTGAGCCCTTATCTCTCGAGTAGTGCGTTTTGTAACCCTACCTCATTCAAAGCGCGCCTTTGAGCCCTCATCACTTAGATGGTACGCTTTCTAGCCTTATCTTTTTCCTTTCAAGTGTGTCTTTGAGCCCTCATCTCTTGAGTATTGTATTTTTTAACCCTACCTCCTTTTGAGTATGTCTTTAAGCCATGATCTCCCAGGTAGTATGTTTTCTAACCCTATCTTTTTTCGAGTGTGACTTTAAGCCCTCATCCATCAGATAATGCGCCTTCAAGCCCTATCATTTTCCTTCTGAGTGTGCCTTTGAGCCCTCGTCTCTCGAACAGTGTGTTTTTAAACCCAACCTCCTTTTGAGTGCGCTTTTGAACCTGCATCTTCCAAGTAGTGTGTTTTCTAACCTTACCCCTTTCAAGTGCACTTTCTAGCCCTCACTTATTCGAATAGTACGCTTTATAGCCATATATCTCTTCTTCATTGTGCCTTTGAGCTCTCATCTCTTAGATAGAGCGTTTTCTAGCCTTATCTTCTTCCTTTTAAGTGCGCCTTTAAACCCTTATATTTTGGGTAATGCATTTTCTAAACATACCTCCATTCTAGTATGCCTTTGAGTCGTCATCCTCATTCGAGCCTTATCTCTTTTCCCTTTGAATGCTCTTTTGAACTTTTATCCTTCAGCTAGTGCGCCTTCGAGCACCATCTCTTTTCCCTTTAAGTACTCATTTGAGCTCCTATCTCCTAGATAGTACACCTTCGAGCCCTATCATGTCGTCCCTTCAAGACATCTTTGACTAAATCCTTTTGCCAAATAAGTCATATTTTCCTCATGGGCAGGTCGTCTATTACAATAAGACCACTTTGAAAAATCATTCGTATTTTTCACCACTTTAAAAAATATTTGTATTTTTTCACCTAGGCATATCGCCTATTATAATAAGATCACTTTGAAAAATCTTCACAGTTTTCACCACTTTAAAAAATCATTCGCATTTTTAACCACTTTGAAAAATCTTTGTATTTTTCACTTGGTTTTCCATTACAATAAAATCACTTTGAAAAATCATTTTCATTTTCACCACTTTGAAAAATCATTTGCATTTTCACCACTTTGAAAAAGCTTTGCATTTTTCACCTAGGCAGGTCACCTATTACAATAACACCACTTTGAAAAAACCTTCGCATTTTTGACCACTCAAAAGATCTTTGTATTTTTTTTATCCGAGTAGGTCGTCCATTACAATAAGACCATTTTAAAAAAACCTTTGACAATTTAATCATTTCAAAATTTTTGAATTTTACCATTAAACAGGTTGTCTGGTACAACTATACCATTTAAAAAAAAAAGGTCTTTTAGTTTTTCAAAGATCATCTTTTTCTTTACAAACCTTGTCTCTTTTTCTTTTGAGTGCGTTTTCTAGCCCTTGTCCTTTAAATAGTGTGCTTTCCGGCCCTATCCTTTTTTTCTCCGTGTATGCTTTTCAGCCTTCATTTCAAACATTTTCAGAAGGATTGACCATTTTTTAATCTGGTGAATCCGTTATCACTATTCCTTTTTCTTCTTTACAAAGCTTACTGTATAAAGTATCTTACATGACTTTCTATCATAAGCATTGTAAAGAGATGGCAACTGTCGTAACTCAATTTTAGGTTATTCCCTAAATTCATTTTTTTTCAAAATAAAAAATAAAAAATAAAATAAAGACTATTATTTTGGCAAAAGCAAGTTAGGAGGATTTTACACGTAGAAAAAATCAAGCTGCAATTTTTGATGGAATCAGAAGTTTAATTGTACCATATTTTACCTAAAACTAAAGAGACAATACATATTTAAGGTCAAATTAAATCATTATTGGATGAATCTGCATAAAAATTAAGTTAAATGACATAATTAGATTTTTAATAGGCTAATTTGATTTAATCATGGGCTAAATTAAAATTTAATTATGTCTAAGAATTAATTTGAGTTCAAATGAAGGATTTAATAAAGTGTAAGGACCTAGTTATACTTTAAATGGGTCAAATCAATGTTATTAGGGGCTTCATTAGTGAAAAGTTAACTTTGAGAGCTCAATTTGGGCTTAATTAGGAAGATTGGAATTTTAGGAGACCAAATGTAATTCTTATCAAGTTAATTGATTGAAATCAAGGGTAAAATTACAAGAAAATAAAAGTTTTTGGGTCAATTAATGGCTAAATTAAAGAAATTTACAACGAATAACCATTTTGAAAAAGATGTCGAATACTGGGACCCAAGTGACTAAAATTAAGGGTGAAATTGAAGAGATTTGAAAGTTTAATGGTCAATTAAGGACTAAATTGAAAAAATCTGAGACCATAGATCATTTTGAAAAAAACGCTAAAATCTAGGGCTAAAATTAAAATTTATCCAGGGAAAAATTGAATAAAATTAAAAGTTTAAAACTAATCAGAAATATAATTAAAAAAAATCATAAATTGAAATACCAAAATGACAATGTTTTGGGTTAATTAAGAGAAATTGGGCATTCGAATCACAGTAAAGTGAAAAAAAACTAATATGGGGTTGAATTTGGGATTTTAAATAGCTCAAGAATAAATTTAATTTTAATAAGATTTTTTTATACCTCTCTTAATACTTTTTAAATTTGTTTTTATAATTAATGAATTGGATCAACGTTTAAAAGAATTAATAATAGATTAACATGCAAGAAACATTAAATTATATTATGTTCCCGTTTATTTTAGAAAAATATTCTTAAAATCACTTTCTTCACTTTTCAATGTTGGCAGCCTTAAGGACCTTAAGGACAGTTAATCATGGGGAAAAAACATTTATAGTAAAAGAAAGAATTAGCTTTAGAGAGGAAAATATTTTATTTTTATTTTTAAAAAACATTTTTATAATGAAATAATTAAAATTAAAAAATATAATTTTAATGGTTGATTATATTAAATTTAATTATTTTTTTTATTGTTACATATTTTATTTTGAATTTTTATTTTATTTTGAATTTTATTATTTAAAATTTTATTTTATTTTATTTTTATATTAACTTTAATCTTTATTTTTTAAAAATTTAATTATTTTTTATTTTATCCTTTTTCTAGTTGAATTTTTTTATTTGTGATATTTGATTCTTGATTAGTATTTGTTTTATTTAAAATTATTTTATTAACTTTTAATTTTTTTTATCTATTAAATTTAGTTTTTATTTTTTTAATAAACTTAAAATAACTAAAACATTGATACATTATTTCTCAGCTTATTTTTCATAGTATATTCAAAGATTTAAAATTATTTTCCAATTTATTTTATAAACATGAAGAATAATTCAATTTCAAGGACTTATTTTTTTTTAAAAAAAACCATTTTCAAATGAAAACTGTTTTCCAATAAATAAGCGTATAATAATGAAAGTTTCACCAAATGTGAACTCTTGATCTTAAAGGCATCGAACTTATCTGTTTCACGTCATTCAATTCTAGCTGCCAAGTCGTTTTTTAAGCCAATGACACCATAGAAACGTGACGGCTTGAAATGACGTTGACTAGACATCTTACTGTTCCCCATAGAAAAAACAGAAAAGGGAGTGGTCAAGGATTCATGTCATCCCTGCACTACAAATTGTTTAATAAGATCCTCTATCTATTTGAAATTGTTTAATTAGATCCTTTATCTATTTGAAAGATGATTGAGTATTTCTACTGTATCATTTTGTTTATTTTTTTTTTTTTTATGATTGGCAACCAAATTTAGTAACATCCTCTAAATGCATGACACGTCTTTTGATATGGTTGAACCGTAATTTCATCTTCTTCTTCTTCTTCTTCTTCTTCTTCTTTTCTTTATAGCATAAAGCGTTTAAAAAATTGGAAAAAAGGTTAAAAGAAAAAAAAAGGAATTTGAAATTTTTTAAACAATTCAATTAGAATGTTAAAAAATATACATATAAACTCAAATATTTGATATTAAACATACAAATTGCCAAAAAAAATAAAAATTAATTTTTATTTCATTTGGTTCTTTATAAGTATTATCACTTTAACTAGTGGTTGTTTGATAATACTAGAGGTTCATGTGATATCAATTTTTGACAAAGTCACTTTGTTTTTTTTTATAGTCAACCCAATTTTTATTAAATGAGGGGAGACATGTGGCATCTTTTTATTGGTTTTAATTTAATAAAACAATTAATTGAAATTTTGAAAACAAATTAATTGCTTTTTCACAAAAAGTCTCTTTGTTTATAGTCAATCCACTTTTTATTAAATTTTTAAGAAGAGGGGAGACATGTGGCATCTTTTTATTGGTTTTAATTTAATAAAACAATTAATTCAAAATTTGAAAACAATTAATTGCTTTTTTGACAACAAGGCTCCTTGTTTATAGTAAACCCAATTTTCATTAAATTTTTAAGAAGAGGGGAGACGTGTGGCATCTTTTTGTTGGTTTTAATTTAATAAAAATTAATTGAAAATTTGAAAACAAATTATATTTTTTTACCAATTTTATATTTATATATAGATAGAAATATTTTTTCAAAATTCTTGATTTACTTTGGAATTATATATTACTTTATTTTAAAAATACATAGACAAATTTAAAAATGATCATACTTTGTATTGTTATATTTTTATTAATTTATGCTGGATTTTTTATATTTTTTTAGTGATATTTAATTTTCTTAACTAACTATTTATTTATTTAACACATAAAAGTATTTGTTTTATTTTTTAATTTATTAAAAAAAATGTTACTTTTTTTACTGCATCACTAAAGGATAAAATTACCGAGTTATTGATGAAACATGCTTGATTCAATTTATGTCTTTTTTATATGCATGATTTTTCAATCGTATTTTTCATAAAAGTTTTAACTTTATGTGTTTGAGATTTTATATCTTTATATAAATTTTATTTCTTTCCTAACAATTTTCTTTTACTAAAATAAAATAAAAACTTAGCTAGAAAAACAAAAACAAAATCAAAATCAAAATCAATCCTAAATAAATTAATATAAAATTTAAAAAATTAATATTAGTCTACTTTTATTTTTAAAATAAATTTATAATTTAAATAAAAAAATTCGAAAAAATAATTTCTAGCAATAAATAAATAAACGTTTGGAAAAAAATCTTAACAAAGTTTTTTGATTTTTTTTCGTTTTAATATTTTTTATGAAAACTTAATCATTTTTTTTTCTGAAATTCAAACAAATAAAAAGCTGACACATGTATCCCTCTTCTTAAAAATTTAAAATTAACAAAACTTTGAGTTGGCTATAAATGAAGAGACATTTATTGCATAACAGACCATACCATATATTATCAACTGCACAGATTGAAACCAGAAAATCAATATAATAAAAATCTCTAGAGTCATTAAATCATGGATTTCGATTTAGGCTTAGAATCATTTAGGTTATCCTATCCTCTAGTAGAGTTGCAAGCAAGAAGAAGGCTTGATCACGTGTTATGGTTTGATTGGTCCCTTCAATGACCAAGTTAGTGATGTAGTAATAAAATAAAATTATTATTAGAGAATTATGTTAGTCTTCAAGTATTATGTTATGCCTCTTCCTAATTAGATCTGTTAAGACCCTTACTTGTTATAATTTTCATTAAAACTTGATATCATCAAGTTATATTATATAAAGAATGCTATGTTTTGATATTTACTACACATTATCTTAATTAAAGGTAACAAATGAATATATATTAAGTATAACATAAACTACATTGAGATATTTGAGTGACTAAAAAAGAATTCATTACCCTAAGTGAATTAAGAAAAAAGGTTATACATGATCTCAAATATTATTGACGCAAAATAATATTTAAAAGGATTTTAAATCTTATTATGAGAATTAATGATTATAATGTTGAGAATAAATATGATTGAGGTAGATCAAGTATATCTGGGCTTGAAAACTAATCAATCATCATATATTATATGGAAGGATAAAAATTTTAAAAAATTTCTTCACAATAATTAAAGGATGACAAGAATAGAAAAAAAAACAATTAAAGAATAAAAAGAAATTATTATAATAGTTCAAATAATTTATGTCTTAGTTCATAATATTTTCTTGGTACCCTTTAGTTTTTTTTTTTTAAAAAAAAATATTTATAAACACATGTTACTAGACTTAGGTTTCAAGCAGTCTTGGTCGTGCACTTCAAAGGACTAAAATCCAAAGTCACTAATTATTTTTTTTGTTATTTTCTATTTTGGTCAAGATATTCTCTTTACATCGCATTAGAATATCTAGCTACATTTCCGAAGAGAGAAGAGAGAAACTACAAGAGAGAAAAGATGGCATTGATAACATTTTTTTGACAAGATTCTAGCCATAAGGTGTCGAAAAGGACATAAAAATGAGTCGAATTCATTTATGTTCATCAAAAAAACCATCAATCGTTACAAATGGATATCCAAATCAATTAAGATTTATTTTAATTTTAAAAGTTTTGATTTCAATTTAAGATAATTTAAAGTTGGAAACATTTTTATGGACGTTGTTAGGATTAGGTTTTTTTTTTTTTAGGTGAGAATAATGGGAAAAAATAACATTTAGAAAAAGCCACGAGTAGTGGTTGGTGATTTTCTTTGATGACCAAAAGGCTGCATTAGGTCATGAATCTAATTGAGTCTTGCCAGACAGCAATTTCAATGTGTGTTGACTCACATAACACCTTTAATCATTAAATATAAAAATAAGTTGAATTTAAAAATAATATGTCTAACAATATCTTAAGCCTAATGATCAAGTGTTTATAATATGTCAATATCCCACATTACATGTGATAATTTAAGATTAAAATACTTAATTTGCTTAATTCGAAAGAATTTATTGATTGCTTATAAATAATGAATAGATAAATGGAATAGAGATACAATATAATTCTTTATAAAGCCAACACTAAACTCAAATATCATTATTTTATGCTTTGCTAAAACAATTAGTGGCAAGAAAATATTTTATCATTAATTTTATTTTTATTTGATAATTATATTTTATTATTTTTTTATTAATATAGATATCCGGACTAACTTGCAGATATCTCGATTAATTTTATAAATTCTGAAATTAATAATTATATAAGTATTTAATAACATAAAAAATGAAAAATTAATGAAAATCTTTATTTATTTTATTGTCAACCTTTTTGGACATAATTATACTACCAGCTGGAATAATAATTTGAAATGTTATAATAATTCCTGTGTGTAGAGTTTTCACCATTCACAAGAGACTCGCTAGGTGGCATCGTGGGTTGACTATCAAAGACCTCATCCATGACGCATTGTACGAGCTGTGCATACGTATCTTGCTCGGCGTCATAGCCATGACGCATGGATTTCTTGCTTTATTACGTTCTCCGTGACTTGATAATTGCTCGAACAAAAGAAGCAACAACGGAGCTTCCATCTTTTTTGAATTTTGGCGTCCTGAGAAGCTCTCACCACCAAACTCCAAATATTTCGTCTACTTCAATAAAATTGATACATGTGGTTTGCTCGGTCAATACTTATTATATTCTTAAATAATATTAATGGTTAAAACTTTGTATAAAATAAAATAAAAATCAAAAAAATTTTCAAATGTTATTCAAAGGATCATTTGACATGACAGACAGACTCCATATTAAAATATCTAAATCAGAATATTATTGATGAAGGAATAATAATTACAATGACAAATTGGTTACTAAAATGTTAAGTTAAACCACTTATAAATTTTCTAATATTTGAGGAATCTGATAAGTTGCTAGACGGTGCACTTGATCTTCAAATATAAATTAATCAATTATTGAATTGATAATAAATTAAATCGTTTAATTTATTTAATTCTATTTATTTATAATTATAATTTATATTTGAGCCAACATATTAGGAATCTTATGAGTCACAAACATTAAGAATCTTTAGTAAAAAATTAAACTGAGATAATTAATCAAGTATGACTTGGTTGAAAATAATTATAGAAATTAAGCACTAGAATGTATTTAATCTAGAGATTATAATTCTAGTTATAGAATAATCGAGTAGGGACTTGATTGATTAAATTTCTATAATTATTTTTAAATAATATATGGATTTTATTTAAGGTGCAAATAGATATTTTATCATTTATAGGATTTTTAGAATTTCCTGTATAAAGCTAAGCCTGTTATTTTGTAGAGAGAAACATCATGTCAAATAGTTTATATAAAGCTAAGCCTATAAATATAAAGCACTCTAGGTTTAGCAAATCTCTCTCTTTTAAATAGGAATTTATGAGATTTTTCACTGATAGTTCATGTGAATTATCATTTGAGGCTGGACAATTGGACGACTTGTGGTTAGCGACAACCCAGCCTTGAAGCATATATTCAAAGCATTAAAAGAAGTTCAGATCTTCAGGTAATCTTTGTAAAAACCTTAAACAACTTTAGATATATCTAACGAGATCCTTAGGACTCCTGAATAATTGATTAAATTTATCAATTCTGTTGCATGTGTAAATTTTGGATACCCAACACTTCAAGTAGTTATTAATGATACTCAAAAGCTATTTGAATGCTGGGGCATGTTGAGTCAAATATGGGAACTTAACTATATTACTAGAGGTGCCAATTCAAAAACTTTCTATAAACGATTTAGATTAGCTACTATTGCTTTACTTTTTGGATGATAGATTGGATGTGCACTGATTAGTACTTAAAAGTGCATTCTCATTAAGGCTTTATATCATCGTATTGCACTAAAGTATCGTTAAATTCCCTAACTAAAGCATGTTTTATAATAACAAGTCTAATAATATAATATATCTTTAATTTATGGTAAATGCTTGTTTTGAATGCAGGTATATCTCATAATTCAAAGGATTGATTGATGTGATTAACAATTGAAAGTGAAGAGACAAAAAGAGGACTAGGCTAAGAGAAGAGATGTTGGTTCAATTCCAAACTGGGACACCATTCGGTTATTTGATCATAACTGGAGTTGTAGAACTCGAATTTAGGTCCACTTTATATGGATGGAAAGATAAGACATAGACCTAAAACTTTCATGAAGGGTCTAAGACTCAATTCTGCCGTTTTCAAGTTCAAATCTTAGTAACAACGGAGAAGTCGGAACCTATCCTGCAGCTCAAACACTGTTCGGTTTTCAGCTCATATCTTGAGTTCTAGAAGTCCAAATGAGCTCTGGTTTTTTTTGCTGGAAAGCTGAGACAATTTCCCACAGCTTTCATGAAACAAAGGGCTCAAATTCTGATGTTAGCAATGACGTTTTGGCCAGCCAACAATATCAAAAATTAGCCAACAATATCAAGAACCAGCAGCCAACAATGTCAAAAACCAGCCACCAAATCAATGGTTGCCTACCAATCAATAGTTCTGAATCTTAGCCTATAAAAGGAGGCATTTGCCATGTATTTAGTCATATTATTTTTCAGATCAAAATCATCTTCTTGCTTTCTCTCTTTATATCTTTGTAATGTTCAAGTTTTCTTTCATGTTATATTAATCTCTTGTTTATGCTTTTTCATTTCCTTTCATATACTTAGTTAACTTATATCATAATCATGTTCTTATCTTGTTTATTTATGTTTTTCTTCTTCATTATGTTTAGCTAAGTTAATTATGTCAAGGTGAAAATGTTTTACTAATGGTGTTAGAATAGGTATAATATAAACTCAACATGGACTTTAATGTTTATATCCAAGATAAATTGTTATTAGCATGTCTTATCTTTTTATCTTACTAATTCTTAATACCTTGCTTGTTAAATGGTTAATCTAGATTTATGTTGTATAACACTTGGTACATCGAATGCTTGATCCTTCATAGTTTTCGGCCGACATCGTTGTTATGATAGGAACTTGATTTGTTGTTAACATAAGCTAGCAACATGGATGCCTGATGATATTTATAAGTATGGTGTTACTTAGACAAGATAATTAATATGATCATGTTAATACTTTATAATGAGCCATTAATGATAAATCATCCGATTAGAACTTTCTTTGTGTGTGGTTTCTAGTTGAGTAATAAAAAGAGTTTATATTATATTTATTTGAAATACCATTAGTGAATCCTCTAACCTTGACATTTGTTTTTATCATTGTTTAATCCTTACATTAATCTTCCATCTCAAAGTTCTCATTAATTTCTTCTTCTTCTTCTTTTTATTATTACTACTACTACTACTACTATTATTATTATTATTATTATTATTATTTACATTCTTGTTATATGTTATGTACGTTAAGTATGCTCTGTGTTTGATCAAGGATCCTGACATTGTTGGTCTTGCCTTGTTCATTCGCATCAGAAATCTGTTTATATTATATAATATATCTCTTTGATCTTTTCATAAAATCAGTATATAGGCTGGAAACTTGTGACCCGATCTTTTAGATCATTCTCAGGTATAACAACGCCACGTACTGAGTATTATTATTATTATTATTGTTGTTGTTGTTGTTGTTGTTGTTGTTGTTGTTGTTGTTGTTGTTGTTGCGTTGTTATTTATAATTTATACAATTAACCTCTCTGTGGTTCGACCCCGGTCTTGCCGGATTATTTATTACTTCGACACTCCTGCACTTGGGATAAGACATCAATCTTTTGATCGTGTCAAGTTTTTGGCGCCGTTGCCGGGGAGGTAAATATTGTATAAATTTTATATTTCTTTTATTTTCTTTTGTTTTTTACTTTTATTTGTTTTTCTAATTTTGTTCCTTTTCTTTTTCTTTTTCTTTTCTTTTCTTTTGCACTTGCATGAGAGTTTAGACACGTACATTAAGTGGTAGACTTTCTAGGAAATCCTCATTTTCTTTAGAAAACATGGCCGAAGAAGATAACCAGTCAATTCATAATGAGAATAATGAGAATAATCATGTGAGAACACTTAGATATCACATGAATCCAACAAGAACAAGTGCACCATCATGTATAGTTTTTCCTCCTGATGCTTCTCATTTTAATTTTAAGCCAGGTATTATTCAACTTTTACCCACTTTTCATGGCTTAGAATTAGAAAATCCATATTTGCATTTAAGAGAATTTGAAGAAGTTTGTAACACCTATAATGACTTAAATTGTAGCATGAACACCATCAGATTAAAGCTTTTTCCTTTTTCATTAAAAGATAAAGCTAAAACATGGCTACAAAATATTAGGTCAGGATCCATTCGTGCTTGGGATGAAATGCAACAATAATTTTTAAAGAAGTTTTTTCCGTCTCACAGAACAAACTCTTTCAAAAGACAAATCACCACTTTCACTCAAAAACCAGGAGAAACATTTTACAAGTGTTGGGATAGATATAAAGACTTACTTAATACCTGTCCTCATCATGGTTTTGAAACATGGAGATTGGTCTCACAATTTTTTGAAGGGTTAACACCTAAAGATAGGCAAATGGTGGAATTGATGTGCAATGGAACTTTTGAAGATAAAGACCCTGATGAAGCAATGGAGTACCTAGACTTGCTAGCTGAAAATGCTCAAAATTGGGACACCACAGGTACGTGTGAGGCACCAGGTAAAACTCAACCTCATACATCTAATGGAGGCATGTACAACCTCCAAGCCAAATTTGCATCTTTAGCTAGAAAAGTTGAGGCACTAGAATTAAAAAAGAGTGGTCAAATAAAATCTGTTCAAGAAATTGTGTGTCAAATTTGTGAAACTAATGAACACTCAACCAATGATTGTCCAACTTTGCCTTCTTTTAAGGAATGTTTCCATGAACAAGCCAATGCTTTAAATAGTTTCCAAAGGCCAAGTCATAACCCATACTCGCAAACGTACAACCCTGGTTGGAGAAATTACCCAAATTTCAGTTGGAAGAGTGGTAACAATAATACACAAACTTCACAGCCACCATTTCAAGCACAACATAATTTTCAAAATTCTCATGGATATGCACCTCCTTATATTCCCCCTCCTAGAAGAAATCTTGAGGAAACACTGCATGCATTCATTGAAAAGCAAGAGACAATCAACACTCAAAATGCTCAAACCATGGCAGATCTAAAAGATACTCTTGCAAAGTTCACATCTGCTCTTAGTTTTCAAGAGAAAGGTAAGTTTCCATCTCAACCCCAGCAAAATCCAAAAGGGCAATACAATTCAAGTGCAAGTGGTTCTGGAAGCCAACATATGGATCAAGTCAAATCAGTCACTACTCTCCGCAGTGGTAAGGTTATTGAAAAACCTGTTCTTGAACCTTGTGAGAAAGAAGATAAGTTAGTCTCTGAGGGTAAGGAAAGGGTTGAACCTGAACACTGCAAGGAGAAGACTGATTCCCCACCAGCACTTCCATTTCCTCATGTCATGACCAAACAAAGGAAAGTCAATCACAATTCTGAAATCTTTGAAACTTTCAAACAGGTAAGGATCAATATACCTTTGTTAGATGCTATTAAACAGGTATCGTCTTATGCTAAATTTTTGAAAGATCTGTGCACTGTGAAGAGAAAACTGAATGTGAAAAAGAAAGCCTTTTTAGCCGAACAAGTAAGTGCCATTCTTCAGAATGATAATGCTTTGAAATATAAAGACCCTGGTTGTCCTACAATTTCTTGCTTTATTGGAGAACATAAAATTGATAGAGCTTTACTTGATCTTGGAGCTAGTGTGAATTTACTTCCATATTCGGTTTTTCAAAGTCTCAATCTAGGTGAGTTAAAACCTACTTCTGTAACTCTTTTATTTGCTGATAGACCTGTAAAAGTGCCTAGAGGAATAGTTGAAGATGTGTTAGTACAAGTTGATAAATTCATCTTTCCTGTGGATTTTATTGTCTTGGATACACAACCTGTTGAAGCATGCAATTCAATTCCTGTTATTTTAGGACGTCCATTTCTTGCAACTTCTAATGCATTGATTAATTGTAGGAATGGAGTGATGAAGTTATCTTTTGGAAACATGACATTGGAGATGAATGTTTTTAACATTTGCAAGTAACCTGGAGATGATAATGATTTACAGGAAGTAGATTTTATTGAAAAATTAATTTGTGATCAATTTGAAAACACTTCCAGTGAAACTGAGTTTAATGAATCTAATGATTTGCAAATGGTTCATTTTCAGGAAGAATCAAAGGAAAATAGTTGGAGACCAAAAATTGAGGAATTGCCACCACGATCAATTGAGTCCATACCTTCAAGTGTTCAACCACCAAAACCCGATTTGAAGCCATTACCATTTAATCTCAAATACTCATTTTTGGGAGAAAATGAAACTTTTCCGGTAATAATTTCTTCCAAACTTAATGTTCATCAAGAAGGTAAGTTATTACAAACTCTGAAAATGCACAAAAATGCATTAGGATGGACTATAGCTGACATAAAAGGAATTAGTCCTTTGATTTGCACACACAAGATTTATAAGGAGGAAAATGCTAAACCCTCTAGAGAAATGCAACGAAGGCTTAATCCTAATATGAAAGAAGTAGTGAGGAATGAAGTCATTAAGCTTCTAGATAATGGAATCATTTATCCTATTTCTGACAGCAAATGGGTAAGTCCTACCCAAGTTGTACCTAAAAAGTCTGGAGTTACTGTGATAACAAATGAGAAGAATGAGTTAATTCCAACTAGGACTATTACTGGTTGGCGCATGTGAATTGACTATAGGAAACTTAATTCAATGACTAAAAAAGATCATTTTCCTTTACCTTTCATGGATCAAATTCTAGAAAGAGTTGCAGGTCATGAATTTTATTGTTTTCTAGATGGCTATTCGGGTTACAACCAAATTCAAATTGCATTTGAAGATCAAGAGAAAACTACTTTCACATGTCCATTTGGTACATTTGCATACCGAAGGATGCCTTTTGGATTATGTAATGCACCAGCCACGTTTCAAAGATGCATGCTTAGCATATTCAGTGATATGGTTGAACGTTTTCTTGAGATTTTTATGGATGATTTTTCTGTTTTTGGTGATTCATTTGATGATTGTTTAACTAACTTGGAAAAGGTTTTGAACAGGTGTGAAGAGAAGAATCTTGTGCTAAATTGGGAAAAATGTCATTTTATGGTAACAAACGGCATTGTACTTGGTCACATTGTTTCATCAATAGAAATTGAGGTCGACAAATCTAAAATCGAGTTAATTGCTAACTTGCCAACACCAAAATCTGTTAAAAACGTTAGATCATTATTAGGACATGCTGGTTTTTATAGAAGGTTCATCAAAGATTTTAGTGTAATATCTAAGCCATTGTGTAACCTTCTAACAAAGGATAATGTTTTTGAATGGACTGAACATTGTGAAGAAGCCTTTGTTAAACTTAAAAACTTGCTTACTTCTGCTCCTGTCATTCAACCTCCTGATTGGTCATTACCTTTTGAAATAATGTGTGATGCTAGTGATTATGCCGTGGGTGCTGTTTTAGGACAAAGAAAAGATAAGAAACCCTATGTGATTTACTATGCAAGTAAAACTTTAAATAGTGCTCAAATGAATTACACCACCACTGAAAAGGAATTACTTGCAGTAGTATTTGCATGTGAAAAATTCAGATCTTATCTTGTTGGCTCACCTGTTATTGTTTTTAGCGATCATGCAGCGTTGAAATATCTTCTTTATAAGAAGGATTCTAAGGCTAGATTGGTGCGGTGGATTTTGTTACTTCAAGAATTCGATATCACAATCAAGGATAAGAAAGGCACCAAAAATGTTGTCGCGGATCATTTGTCAAGATTGACAACTGATTCGAGATCTGACATCACACCAATCAATGACTACTTTCCTGATGAATCTTTACTTTCTGTCTCTACGATGCCTTGGTTTGCTAATATAGTTAATTTTCTTGTTTCAGGACATTTGCCAGCTCATTGGAGTACCCAAGACAAAAGAAAGTTCTTGAACAAAGTGAAGAACTTTTATTGGGATGACCCTTACTTGTTCAAATATTGTCCTGATCAAATATTTCGAAGATGCATTCCCGACAATGAGGTAAGTAGTGTCATTAAATTTTGTCATTCTGAGGCATGTGGGGGTCATTTCTCATCAAGAAAGACAACTACAAAAATCTTACAATGTGGATTTTATTGGCCCACCATGTTCAAAGACACGCATGCATTCTGCAAAACTTGTGAAAATTGTCAAAAGCTAGGATCTATTTCAAAACGTCACATGATGCCTTTAGATACTATTCTTGTCATTGAAATCTTTGACTGTTGGGGTATAGATTTTATGGGTCCATTTCCTCCATCATTTGGTTTTGTGTACATATTAGTCGCAGTAGACTATGTTTCAAAATGGATAGAGGCAATTCCAAGTCGTAACAATGATCATAAAACAGTGATCAAGTTTTTGAAAGAAAATATTTTGAGTCGATTTGGAATCCCTCGGGTCATGATAAGTGATGGTGGAACACATTTCTGTAACAAGCCATTTGAGTCTTTAATGAAGAAATATAGAATCACACATAAAGTTGCCACCCCTTATCACCCTCAGACAAATGGACAAGTAGAACTTGCTAATAGGGAGATCAAACAAATCTTGGAAAAAACAGTGAACCCTAATCGGAAGGACTGGTCTTTAAGACTTAATGATGCACTTTGGGCTTATCGCACTGCTTTTAAAACATCATTAGGTATGTCACCTTATAGGTTGGTTTATGGAAAACCTTGTCATTTGCCTGTGGAACTTGAACACAAAGCTTATTGGGCTATTAAGGCTTTCAATTCAAACCTGGATGATGCTAGCCATCTGCGTAAGTTGCAAATAAATGAGCTTGAGGAAATAAGAAATGATGCATATGAAAATTCAAAAATTCATAAAGCAAGAATCAAAGAGTTTCATGATAAGAGAATCTTGAGAAAAACATTTGATGTTGGTCAAAAAGTTTTGCTTTATAATACTCGACTCCATTTATTTCCTGGAAAGCTAAGATCCAGATGGAGCGGTCCATTTATTGTGAAACATGTGTATCCTTATGGGGCCTTTGATATTGAGAATCCAAAGAATGGTAATGTTTTTAAGGTAAATGGACATCGTTTGAAAGCTTACTTTGATAATTTTCCTAGTGAAATTGAATCCATTGGTTTGAATGATGCTGTATATAAAGGTTGATTATATTATTTTTCTCACATTGTTTTTGTGTTTTTTTTTTGTGTGACTCTTGTTTTGCTAGTCTTTCTCCAACCCCGATCAAATGGCGGATAACGGTACTCCGTGACTCTTAAGTCGGTTCTTTCAGTTTCCCATGATAACTGATATCTGTGTATATATTTGTTTAATTTCTTATTCCTTCTCTTTTCTATACATCTCTCCTCCCCTTCTCTTTTGAAAAATAGACAACACTCTTGAAAAATTGAAAAAGTATTTTCCCGCCCTGCCTCAGAATGCGATTACAAAAATTTACCGTGCTAGGTGTGAAAGATTTAGGTTGTTAATGAACCATGGAATTCCTGAAGATATTCGCTGGCTGATTGAAGCAAAGGTCCGATTATCAGGTGAGTCTTCCAATACTTTTATTTCATACATGCCTGGAACAGGTAAAAGCACTTTTGCAAAGAAACGTCGTGCAAAACGACTGAAAGTCTGTCACCGATGTGCCAGATGGACTTGTAATGCAAAATGTCGTTCTTTAGGAATGGTATCTATAAACTGTGAAGATAAAATACAATTCATTAAGGATGGCCTGAGTAAGGAGTCTTTAGATAATCTTCTATTAACTCTTGAGACGCATCCTAGTGGAGATGTGCATCGTGCAATTCATGATTTATGGCCTCATTTTCATAAAGCACATGATCGACTTAGTCTTGGGAATCTGACTAAAAAAGACCCTGTTTGTCAGTTTTTAAGAAAACTGGATGGGAAGCCTATCCCCGACCCATAGAGGGCGTTTAAGCCGTTCTTGGACGTAAAACCAAGGGAAGATGTGAGCCACAATCACAGCTGTTTGTACATACACATGCTTTTTCAACAACAAAAAAAAACAAAGAGAGAGAGAGAGTGTGAGACTGCAGCTAGCCTACATATAGGTGGTATGATTGCATTTTCAATTTCTTATCTATAAAATCTTCTCTTCCTTCCCATCATTTCTACTCTACCCATTCATTTAATAGATATAGAAGTAATGGCCAGTTCCTCTGTTCCTAAAATAAAAAATATTTGTGTTTTTTGTGGATCCAGTCCTGGGAAAGAAAAAGAGTTTTTAGAATCAGCAAATCATCTTGGTCGGGTACTAGCTGAGAGAAAGATTCATTTAGTGTATGGGGGAGGCAGTCTTGGGTTAATGGGGAGTGTTTCAATAGCTGTATTTTTAGGAGGCAGTCAAGTTTTGGGGGTCATCCCCAAAGCTTTAGCCGAAGGGGACATCATTGGAAAAACAGTCGGAGAGGAACTACAGGTCTCCACAATGTCCGAACGACTATCTGTAATGTTTAACCATGTTGACGCCTTTATTGCTTTACCAGGTGGTTTGGGAACTTTAGAAGAGATATTTCATATTTCATCTTGGGCTCAGCTGAACATTCACCAGAAACCTATAGGTTTGCTAAATGTTAATGGTTTTTATAATACTTTACTGTCTTTTCTTGATCATGCTGTGGAACAACAATTTCTAACATTTTCAGCGCGACAAATCCTCATCTCTGCTGCTACTACTGAACAATTGATTGATGAACTTCAATCTTTCATCCCTGTAGTTGATTCCTCTGTGAGTCGACTTAATTGGTCAATCACGGAACGCCGTAAAAAGCTTAGATTGGATTTGAGCCTTAGTCTGTGACAATTTGTGTCTTTTGGTTTTATTAATGGTATAATGTTTGTGTTTTGTTGTTTATTATATTTGTTTAAGTGTGTTTCAGGTTTGTCAGTAGTCGCTGTTTCAGGTGATGTCTTCTATACTCTATCTTTCTACCTTAAAACATTGAGGACAATGTCTCGTTTTGGTTGGGGGGAGAGGGTAGTAGTTGATATTACAAAAAAAAAATTAACTAACTATGTTTTCTATTGTTACAACCATTTGCAAACCTGTTGTTACTAGGATGACAGAGTAAAGGAGGAACTTTAGTGACTCTTGAGACGCATCTTAGTAAACATTCTTAACAAGGTCTATTATAATACTTCTTGAAATATTCAGATTTACAAACTCTCGCATTGTTATCACTTAATTATGCTCATATACTCATTTAACAAGTATTCTTAAACCTTCATTTTCACACACACACTTTAACATATGATTGTGGGTTGCATATTGGATTATTACATTATTTATGTTCTTTTGTTAAAGGTAACAACTAAGGGAAAGGGATAATATATAATATGAAGAAAAAAAACAAAAAAACAAAAAAACAAACAAATAAATAAAAGTAGATAAGTTTGGTTTCGTAGCCTTCTTGACTTAAGCAATTAAGCCCGAAGGGGTGTTTTAACACCTAGTACCCTAAAGTCAACTGACTTGGGAGCTATTGACCAAGTGCTTGTTACATGGGTTAAGGAGAAAAGTTTAAGGGAATCAAACATTGCACTATCTACGTGTCAGTATCTGCAACCCGAGTTACTAAGCTCGTAGGGGTGTCTCAACACCTGATGCCCTAAGACCAACTGGTCTGGGAGTCATTAGCTAAAAGCTCGTTACATGGGTTCAAGATACATTGTATTATAAATTCTTGCTTTCAAAAAAAAAAAAAAGAGATAATAATCCCAACCCAAGGAAGTTAACCTTAAACATTGGAACAAAAATTTTGTTTTCTTCCATGAAAAGCTCCATAGCTATGTTTTGATTTACTGAGCATAAAAAGAAGGTTTATTAATATCTTGTTTAAGAAGTATGAAGCAAATATATAAATTTAATGAGAGTTTGTTTGTTTGGATAGATTAATGGAAGTTAAATGATGAATACCTTGCTTTGTGGAACTTGCAAATTGTTTTTGTATTTTAACGCTTTGATTACTAGGGACTAGTAATAAGCTGGTTGGGGGGTGTGATTAGTACTTAAAAGTGCATTCTCATTAAGGCTTTATATCATCGTATTGCACTAAAGTATCGTTAAATTCCCTAACTAAAGCATGTTTTATAATAACAAGTCTAATAATATAATATATCTTTAATTTATGGTAAATGCTTGTTTTGAATGCAGGTATATCTCACAATTCAAAGGATTGATTGATGTGATTAACAATTGAAAGTGAAGAGACAAAAAGAGGACTAGGCTAAGAGAAGAGATGTTGGTTCAATTCCAAACTGGGACACCATTCGGTTATTTGATCATAACTGGAGTTGTAGAACTCGGATTTAGGTCCACTTTATATGGATGGAAAGATAAGACATAGAACTAAAACTTTCATGAAGGGTCCAAGACTCAATTCTGCCGTTCTAAAGCTCAAATCTTAGCAACAACGGAGAAGTCGGAACCTATCCTGCAGCTCAAACACTGTTCGGTTTTCAGCTCATATCTTGAGTTCTAGAAGTCCAAATGAGCTCTGGTTTTTTATGTTGGAAAGCTGAGACAATTTCCCACAGCTTTCATGAAACAAAGGGCTTAAATTCTGATGTTAGCAATGACGTTTTGGCCAGCCAACAATATCAAAAATCAGCCAGCAATATCAAGAACCAGCAGCCAACAATGTCAAAAACCAGCCACCAAATCAATGGTTGCCTACCAATCAATAGTTCTGAATCTTAGCCTATAAAAGGAGGCATTTGCCATGTATTTAGTCATATTATTTTTCAGATCAAAATCATCTTCTTGCTTTCTCTCTTTATATCTTTGTAATGTTCAAGTTTTTTTTCATGTTATATTAATCTCTTGTTTATGCTTTTTCATTTCCTTTCATATACTTAGTTAACTTATATCATAATCATGTTCTTATCTTGTTTATTTATGTTTTTCTTCTTCATTATGTTTAGCTAAGTTAATTATGTCAAGGTGAAAAGGTTTTACTAATGGTGTTAGAATAGGTATAATATAAACTCAACATGTACTTTAATGTTTATATCCAAGATAAATTGTTATTAGCATGTCTTATCTTTTTATCTTACTAATTCTTAATACCTTGCTTGTTAAATGGTTAATCTAGATTTATGTTGTATAACACTTGGTACATCGAATGCTTGATCCTTCATAGTTTTCGGCCGACATCGTTGTTATGATAGGAACTTGATTTGTTGTTAACATAAGCTAGCAACATGGATGTCTGATGATATTTATAAGTATGGTGTTACTTAGACAAGATAATTAATATGATCATGTTAATACTTTATAATGAGCCATTAATGATAAATCATCCGATTAGAACCTCCTTTGTGTGTGGTTTCTAGTTGAGTAATAAAAAGAGTTTATATTATATTTATTTGAAATACCATTAGTGAATCCTCTAACCTTGACATTTGTTTTTATCATTGTTTAATCCTTACATTAATCTTCCATCTCAAAGTTCTCATTAATTTCTTCCTCTTCTTCTTTTTATTATTACTACTACTACTACTACTAGTATTATTATTATTATTATTATTATTATTATTATTATTATTTACATTCTTGTTATATGTTATGTACGTTAAGTATGCTCTGTGTTTGATCAAGGATCCTGACATTGTTGGTCTTGCCTTGTTCATTCGCATCAGAAATCTGTTTATATTATATAATATATCTCTTTGATCTTTTCATAAAATCAGTATATAGGCTGGAAACCTGTGACCCGATCTTTTAGATCATTCTCAGGTATAACAACGCCACGTACTGAGTATTATTATTATTATTATTATTATTATTATTATTATTATTATTATTATTATTATTATTACTATTATTGTTGTTGTTGTTGTTGTTGCATTGTTATTTATAATTTATACAATTAACCTCTCTGTGGTTCGACCCCGGTCTTGTCGGGTTATTTATTACTTCGACACTCCTGCACTTGGGATAAGACATCAATCTTTTGGTCGTGTCATGCACTCTAAAGAAGTATCACTAGATATTTTAAAAATTACATTTCTTATACGAAGTTTATTAATGTTGATGTTGTGACGAAGTAGTGACCTGAGAGGCACAATCTATATATAAGTTAAGATGAAGTATTGTTCATGAGGAACTAAATTATAAGAGGAAAGACTTCATATATTACATGTGATGATGTGATAACCTTCTAATAAAGATGACAAGGCATGTCAAGGTCTTGTGCAAATGAGTTTGAGTGATATTATTTTTTTAGGTAAAATAAAAAATGGTGAAAAGGTTAGTGTATGGTAAATAAAATGAAACTTATGTAATATATTTTCTCCAAAATTAAATAAATGAAGTTGCACTTTCCTTACTCTTATATGTTAAGAGTTATAATTTTAATGACATATTATACAGATAAATATTTGATTTGATGAATCAAGAAATTGAATTTATTTATAAAAATCACCAAAAACATTATGTTTTTTCTTATTTCATGGCAAGCTTCAACTTTTTTACTCTTTAATACATGGAATGGTTATTTCAATAATATATCCTTATTTTAGTGATCAATGTTATAAATAAATATTTGGGTGTAAAAGTCTACCAATTAAATTTATTTATATAAGTCACCTAAAGTATTATATGTCTATCTCTTCAACTAAACATATCAAGAATGCCTAAAAAAAACAATGCCTAAAAGTAATGTCAAAGCTTATGGTTATTCTGAATTTAGGCTAAAAAACAAGTTTTATATAAAACAAACAAACCCATGATAAGAACAATCCCTTTAAAATTAGAAACCTTAAAAGGCTAGTGATTGAAGTTCATTCATCTGTAAATCTTACTAAAGCAATCATAATTGAGATAATTCAGGTTTAGCTCAATACTTGTCACCCCTATGAAAGGCTACTCTCTATCCAATCATACTTTTTAGTATTTATTTTTAAGAATATTGATATTTATTGGCTAAACTTTTAAATTTTTCAATAATAAAAAAAACATAGATTCCATTTTAAAAAGCTCAATTTCTCTTACCAAGATTAGTTAAAAATGGAAAATCAAAGCATATTCCAAGACAAGAAAAGCCTTTAACAAGAAGTAAGTGTTCTAATAAATGTGGTTTCATTCTTAATTGATTTGTTTGATAAAGTTATTGAACCAAAGTTATTAGGAAATGGTCTACCTTTAAAATACTACCTCTATTCCTTCTATAACATTACTACCTTTAAAGTCATCCTTAATTGATTTATTTGTTAACACAATTTTACCTTTAGCTATATATTCTTAAATCCACATTTTTCACATTAATGTCTCAAAGTTCCATTGCCATACTTCCCACAACATGAACCCAACATTAAAATCATTCATCATACTAAAAATCTCATTCGATCACTATCAACACATAAGCTATTGAAACAATATAATTTAACCAATTTATTAAGCTCATCTTCCTAGATTTTTCTCAAAATTCTGTAACTAACCATTTGACCAATTTTGCCCTCACCCTTAAATTTGTTATACTTTTTTTACTCTTTTTTTTCAATTGTATTTATTTCAATATCTAATCTTGCCAAAACACCACACACAAAATCAAATTTTTAATCATCACCTTACCTTTTAAACAACAAACATCTTAACTTCCATGTATTCCATTTATTTCTTCAACCACAATTCTATTAGCATTTAATCCCTAAACACTTCCGCGTTGATTTATAAACATCCCACATCACCAAATCCACACATCTATAATTATACAACTCAACTTAATGAGCTATTGCCAATTTTCCCAAAAACTTATCTTCCTTTTTCAAAAATCCACACCTTTTCTCTTTAATTTCTATCCTCCCAACTCTTTTTTTCTCTAAGGTCTCTTTCTTAGTTAGGTCTTATTTAGTAGAAAACACTTTCACACA
This sequence comes from Populus nigra, assembly GCF_951802175.1. Taxonomy (NCBI): domain Eukaryota; kingdom Viridiplantae; phylum Streptophyta; class Magnoliopsida; order Malpighiales; family Salicaceae; genus Populus; species Populus nigra. The sequence goes on from NC_084854.1 coordinate 13,682,961, forward strand.
CTCTCTAAACCTATAATTTTGGGAGAATAAACACAAATTTGAAGAAAAATGAGCAAAAGCAAGCTTTCTCTCATCATATATGGTTGTTGGGCTCAAAAGTGGCAAGGAGAGAAATTTTGGCTTTATTTATGACAATGCCATTACTAATTGTCTATATGTACATTTATGTATTTTACTCAGCCATCAATATTCTTATACACTATTTTATGACTGCTTTCATCAATATCTCTAAACTGATTAACAAGGAAACTACACCCTAAATAATAACATTTTTATCTTATTTTTATTATTTATTTTCTTATATGAAGAATTTCCACCATTTAACACTAATTTCCTAATTATAGATTGGGGTTTTACAAATTCATATTTTTTTTAGACCAGGAGTTTACATTCTCTCTTTCTTTATACAATTTCATCTATGAAATTCAAATTCATATCTAAGTTCGAAAATGAACTCGGGTGTTTCTTTATCATTTCTGACTCTCTTTCCTAAGTCTCTTCCTCTATTTGGGAAATTTAGGAACTCCTTTATAATATTTTTACTAGGGGAATTTTCTTGTTCTATAATTTCTTTTCACCTTGATCAAGAATCTTATGAGCTTTACTCCAAGAGTCAAATCTTCCTTGATCTCTATTGGAACTTGTGGTGAGATTTGTGAATGATTTATATCCACCTTATAAAGAAATGAGACATGAAACACATCATGTATTTTAGATAGATGCAAAGGCAATGCTAATCTATTGGCAACATGCCATAGTCTCTTTATAATTATGAAGGGGGTGATATATCTAGGTTCCAGTTTACCTCTAATTCCAAAATGGATAATGTTCTTTTAGAGCATGACTTTAAAAAATACTTACTCCCCCACATTCAACTCCAACAGTCTTTTTTTATTATCCTCATAACTCTTTTGTCTATCTTGTGCCTCTTTCATTTTTTTTCTTGGATTACTCTCTCCATTTATGTAGTAATCTAAACTATCTCTGGCCCTAATAACTTCCTTTCATCTATTTTATCCCAACACATAGGTGTATTCAATCAACGCTAAATGATCCTTTTAATTTTATAAACCCCGACGGAAAATCTCACCATGTTAATTGATAATGGATAATAAAATATAAACGAAGGTGAATAATTGTAATGGGATTTCCAAATATTAAATATTTATTTTTGACATTAAAAATAAAATAAAATCAGGTTTTCAAGTTGTAAGTCCTCGATTAAAATTTTACAGCATGAGTGAAATGTTGGGAAAATTAACCTGGTAGTGAGAAGAAGTTAATCAAGAAATAAATAAAATGATGTTAAATAATGAGAAAATGAAGTTTTATGAATTAAAACTTCTATATATGACATGTTAAAAAAAAAGGCATATAAATAGCCCAATTAGCTTTCTTTACAAGCTAAAATGGCTGAATGCCTTAAATAAGAGAGGAAAGGAGATGAGATTTGCTTGAGTTTTCTTGATTATTCCACTTAAAAACACCATAAAAAAGTACATTAAAGTGATTAAAAGGAATTTTTAGGAATTTTTTAAGTGGAAGTAATGGGTTTGTTTGATTTAATTGTCATGTAATTTGGGTAGGGTTATGTTCTTTTATGTGAAAAATTAATGGCAAATGTACCAATTGTACAAATTTGAAGAAAAATTCATGTCTTCCTTTTATAAGCAACATTCGACCATTACTAGGAAAAAGGTGATTGAAATTGTTGATTTAATTGACATGAAAATGGCTTGAAAGATGTGAAGTATGAGTAAGAGTTGTTTTGCATGAAAAATTAAGAAACGTTTGTGGCTTTATTATTGAATATATTTGGCCTAAAATCAAGAGGAAAGAATGAATTGAATTGTTTAAATTGATGTGAAATTCATGCTCAATTGTGTTATTGGAAGCATTCAAATTATGGGTATAGATTTAACTACATGAGAAATTAAAGAAACTTTTTATCTTAATACAAGATTATATTTGGCCAAACAAGGGATAAAGAAGAGAGGATGTTAGTGATTAAATTATTGTGAAATTTGAACTAAATTATGTTGGATTAGGTAAGAAATGAATGGACATTAAGAAATTGGAAAACAATTTTGAAGGAGAACCATGGTTCCACTAGATGAAACTTTTGGCCTAAGCTAAGGAAAGAAAAACAAGGTTATGTTGATTTAATGGTATGATAAATTGAAATGAAATGTGTTAATTAAAATGTACAACAAGTAGCAATGTGAAATTAACACAAAGAAATTGAAAAAAATTCATACCTTCTTTAAATAGAAGTTTTGGCCAAGCTAATATGCAAGGGATTGGAATCGCTAGTTTAATTTGATATGAAAATTGTGTTTGAATGTGTTATAAAAATGTGTTCAATGGTTAGGTAAGAAGATTAATTACATGAACACTTAAAGAAAACCCATTTATTTTTAGTGTTTCAGCTAATGAATTGGGAATGGACTAGTTGGTTTAATGGTTGAGTTAGTTGGATTAAAATGAGTTGTTTGGTATGTTAAATGATTGACCATGGAGTCAATCTCATGAAATTATGAAAATAGCTTATGTTCCTCTTGAAAATGGATTTGGCTTTAACTAATAACATATGAAGTGAAATGGTTATCTTAAATTGACAAGGTAATTAAGTTGAGATAAGGTTATACGATGTGTAGTATGGTTGATGTAATCCTTAAGGGAAAATGTAGTCATAAAAGTATGAATGTGCAGGAAACTTTAAGATTTCCTTGTTATTAATTTGAAAACATGGATTGATTGAAAATTTGGAATGAAATTCCAATGATGACTTAAATGTTTATGATGATCATATTTATATTGGTACAAGAGAGGCTGCTGGGATAGGACAACAACAAGAAGCAGCAGTTTGTGCCCAGGGTCAAGGTAGGTGCCTTGCACCCTTTTCTGTTAAAAGAGTTTCCTTGAGTAAAGCCAAAGGTATCAAACTGTTTGATGATTATGATTTTATTTGATTAGTTACTCTAAGTGGTGCTAAAGATATTAGTTTATTTAATGACCGAGAAATTAGATTTGACTAGTTACTCTAAGTGGAGGTAGAGCCATCAATGTGACCGATGACTGAGATATATGATTTAACTAGCTGCTTTGACTGGAGCTAAAGGCTTCTATGTGAATATTGATCGGTATATGTGATTTGACTAACTGCCCTAATTGGAGCTGTTAATGTCTGTACAACCGATTTGTCATATTATTAATGAAAATGTTTGGGTGAAATTAAATTATTGATATAAAAATAAAAGTTATGAAATTGAGTTTATGGTAATGATCGTTGGATTGGTGAAATTGAATTAATAAATGTCTAATCCTTGTAAAGGATGGAGATGGAGATTACATCACCTGAGAAGAATGCTTGGCGGGGTAGATCACCAAGCAAATCTAAACAAAGATAATAATAAAAAAAGATGATCTTTATGATAAGGAAGGTGACGATATAATTTAAAGGTCAGTTTAGAAGAAATAAGGGATTAAGTGTAAAGCTATTTTTGGATAGCTAAGAGTAGTACAACGTAGGGTTGTTTTGAGACAGTCGAGTGTAATGTAGTAAGAAACTGTTATGGATAGTCAATTGTAATGCAATATAGGACTAGCTTGGGGATGGTCTTGTTTGATGTTTTGTTAGGTCGGTTTGAGGAAGTATTGAAAGTTTGTGTGAACAATGAATTGTAGATGAATAGAAGCTACTTGACAACAGGTGTACTATACATCTAAAGATTTTTTACAGTGAGTAAAAATGTGTATTGAATTATTCTAATAAAGTGTATATGTAGAGTGATCTAGAATTTGTTTAAAATAGCATGTTTGTAAGGTAATAAGGAGCAGCAAGATTGCCAATGTGATGTGTGATTTGTGGTTGCCTTAGCAATGAAAAGACATACTGATAACAATGATGGTGGCTACGTGTTGACACATAACTGCCAATCATTTGGTCTAACCTAAGCAAGGAAAGAGAATCCATTTTGATTATAAGTGTACAAGAAAAGGAAATGTAACAATACCTTAATCATATTATAATGTATTATCAATGTCAAAATTGGAGTATATCTTGTGTATGATATGCTTAGTGGCGTTTAAGTATATAAATGTCAAAGTAATCATGTAGGTATAAATATATGGTTGAAATGGAATAGAATAATACATGAGTGTAAGTTGTCATAAGATACGTTGATCGTTATGTGATTAAGGTATAGAGCTCGAGAAATCAAAGTATGGAGAATTGATGTTAAATTATGATAAGGTATACAAAATAGTTTCTATACCTTTAAAGGAATGAATCTTTTTGGTAGGTTTCTATAAGTGATGATATTGTCTATGAGCACATTGTATAGTAATCTTGTAATATAGAATGATATATATGAACTCGAACTAGAAAGTTTAAGCCAATATGTATGTATTTCATCCGAAATTTTGCATGAGTTAAGGTTTTGATCTTTAACTAATATTTTTTTTGAACTATGTATGACTTTTTATCGGGTTGAAAGGTAAAGGTTAATATAAATATTGTGTTTTGCAAGATGCTTAATTCATATGACCTAGCCAAGAAATGAAAGAACCAAGTGCAATGAGAACTCATAAATATAATGAAGCACTCTAATGATCAAATTAGACAGGTCAATTGGTAACTTTACTATGTTAAAAAGGAAAGTAAATTATTGTATTGGTAAATAAATATATGGTTTCTTTAAAAAAAGCTAATGACCCCAGATCGAGATTCTCTATAGAAATGGTTGTAAAATCTATTGAGATGTCGAATGAAATGAGGCCATTACTTGGTGTGTGTGTGTGTGTAAAATTACCCTATTTTTCCTAACTTCAAGGCTCATTTGAGTTATAAAATGTTAAGAATTTATGGGGTGTTACAAATTTCCACCAAATTTTAATACATAAAATATTAACAAATCCTTTAACATTTGAATAGTCCTCTATGACTGACCATTATTCTGAGGATGAGAAGTTGTACTTAGATTAAATTTCTTCCTATAACAAGTTGTATACTCGGTCATAGCCGATAAGTGAACCGAGATTCTATGAGAAACATTTGACACTAGAATTCCTTGAAGTTGAACCACTTTATCATTGTATAATCTGGCCAATTTATCTATTAAATTAGTCATCTTCATGGGTAAGAATAAAGCAAATTTGTCAGTCGGTCCACAATCATTCTAATTGCATCACTACCCTTTGTACCCCTGGGTAATCCTAATAAAAATTCCATTGTATTATCTTCCCATTTCCATTCCATAATAGGAAAAGGTTGTGCTTCTTTTGCATGTTTCTGATACTTCATTTTCACTTGTTGATACATAACATATTTTTCATAAACTCTGCTACTTCTCACTTTATATTAGGCCACCCATAATACTTTTTAAAATCCCTATACATCTTAGTAATTCCAGGGTGAATTGTAAACCTTGATTCATGAGCCTATTTTAAAATCTCATTTTTTAATGCCTTGTCATTCAACAAATAAATCTTTCTTCCCATTACCAAGATTCCTTTTGAGTTCTATAAGTTGGATGCTAAGGAACATGTTGATGTCCCCTTTTTAGATGAATCAGAATCAACAAAAGAATCACTCATCTTTATACTTGTCACAATTGAAATGGTTCTTTCAACTTGTATATCAAAAATATAGTTTGCTTGGAAATTTCCATTATCAGAATGCTAGTGGGCAAACTTACTAGGTTTCATAAATAGTTCTTGGTTAAAAAACCTATTTTGGCTTATATCACTCACTCTTAACCTCTTAATATCACTCTTGATACCCCACCTACCGTAGCTAGGAATATCAAAATTTATCTTGTTCCTTAAAGTTATGAACATGATCATCCTGGTATAGTGGTTAGATACAATCCTTAGAATCTATATAAAGATCAATACGTCTTAAGAAAGCTAAATTCAAGCTTTGAACTTGACACAAAGATAATCTATATTGAGATACCAGGACTATAAGTAACCAAAAAAACCCTACCCAACCCAACTCCTATGAAAAGACATTAATAAGAAGAAGTATGGAAGACACTATGAAGCTTGGTCAAATATTCGATAAGTCAAAGTAATACAATGAAGAATAAAAAGGTATGAGCAAAACCTCACACAAAATAATAATTGTTGAAATCAAAATTTATCTAACAAACCTAAATATAAACTAAATAACCCTATTTATAATAATTAAAGATATCCTAAACAATGCTGAAAAAATAATAAAAGTTTTAAATAAAATAGGAAAAAAATCTTAAATTAACTAAGAAACTAATACAATTTTCGTACATGCTTTAGACCTTATTGTAAGACCATTCCGATGTCCAATTAACCTAATATAAAACAAGGCCTTTTAAATTTTTTTGGTAAAATTTTAGCTCAGTCCAATAATCGAATAAAAAATTAAGCTTGTTAAGATAAAATTATGCATTAGAAAAAATAAACCTCTAACTGTCAAAATTAATTACTCCATGAAGTCAATGGATGAGGCTCTTATTTTACATGATTAAATTGACTAAGGTCTGATCACTACTTGTTGAAGATGTAGCATCCTTGAAATTTTTCTTAGCCTAAATACTTTGAATAAGTCCATTGAATTTATCCTTAGGATTATTTGCACTTGATATTGTAATTAGCTCATCTATAAATTCTAATAGATCTTGTGGTGTAGTTTAGATCGCGTAATCCTTTTTCTCCTTAAAAGAATTTGATCTCGAATTATTATCTACATCAAACAAAGAGAGAAGAAATATTAAAAGCTTTACTAACACTATACTCTCCTGGTAGATCCATTTTATAGGCATTGTATTTAATTCTTTCAAGAATTTAAAATGGTCCATCTCCTTTTGACATTAAATTAGATCTCCTATATTCAAGAAACCTTTTTTTTTTTTGCGCATATACACCCAAACCAATCACATGGTTCAAAGATAACCCTTTTTTATTCCTTTATTAGCTTTGAATGCCTATTACTCATTCTTTTTCTTTATTTGTTTTCATACACTCTTATGAAGATCTTCACTACCTAAGCCTTTCTATTTTTATCAAGACTAACATTTTCATCAATAGGTAAAAGAATTAGATTCAAAGGAGTTAAATGATTAAAGCCATAAATAATTTCAAAAGAATAACAATTAGTAGTAGAATGTATACTCTTATTATATGTAAATTCAATAAATAGGAGACAATCTTCCTAATTCTTCAAATTCTCTTGAACAATAGTTTTTAACAATGTAGTCAAAGTCTTATTAACTACTTTAATTTGATCATTATGTGGATGACAAGTGGTAGAAAATAATAATTTTGTTCCTAACTTACCCCACAAAACCTTCTAAGAGTAGCTAAGAAACTTAAAACATGTTAAGACACAATGTTTTTAAGAACCCCATGAAGCTGAACTATCTTTCTAAATAATAAGTCTATTATATTAGCTATAACATTGATTTTATGATAAGATATAAAATATGTCATTTTAGACAACATATCTGCAATCATAAAAATAAAATCTCTACCTTTTTGTTTTACCTAGGCAAACCTAAAATAAAATTAATAGATATATTAACTCAAGGTTTCTTAGATACTGGTAAAGGAGTATACAAACCAATAAGCAAAACTTTAGACTTAGATTGTTTATATGTTATGCATCTATCACAAATTCTTTTAACATCTCATTTTATCTTAAGCCAATAAAAGTGATCATGAAAAAATCTAAAGTCTTAACAATGCCAAAAATATTCCATCAATCCTCTCCTATATGCTTCACAAATAAGTAATTCAAGCATAAAATAATTAGACACACACAATCTGTTTTCTTTAATTAAATAACTATTAAAAAAATTCTCAAATGCTAAATTCTCAAATGCTTTATATACTTGGACAAAATCATCATCAGCAGCAAATAAATATTTCACATGCTCAAATATTTCACATACTCAAATCCTAATAATTTAGCATTTAAAGTTGAAATAAGTATATATATTCATGATAGTATATCATCCAATATATGTTCCTTGCCCGGCTTGTATTTTATCATATATATGAATGTTTTTATAAGCTCAACTTACTTAGGAATCTCCTCATGAAAAATATCTTTATAATCCTGCTATAAAGAAACATAAACACTAGGAATATATGAATTAAGTTTATTAAAGTTAAAACATTCCTGCCTTTTTATACACGAGTAAAGTCATAGGCATGTAAAAAAAAATTAGTCTTAATCTCACTTTTTTTTTGTATAAAAACTAACATGTTTCTTTTTATTTTTTTCACACATTTTTTTTCTCACATTTTCTTTTTTCTCTCCTCTCTCAACTAAATTCCTATTTTTTTTTTCTATCTTGGCTGAAATTGTTCTCTTAATGTTCCTATAATATTCATTCTTCCTCACATCCTCTCATGGTTATTTTGAATTTTCATCTTTAAATTGAATTGATCTTCATAAACTTGTCTAGGTAACAATGATATAATTGTGAAATCCTCAAACATAATAGGGTCTAATATATTGTATTTTTACTATGTATGTGGACTTTAATTTTCAAAACTTCTAGTTTACTTATTTTTGAAGGAAAGGCTACACTATTCAACGTTTCTTTTGTTTCCTAGCTGTTATACACCACCACACTAATTATCCAACAAGTGTTTTTCATCTTACAAACACATAAAACAATGTTCAATTAGTTAAGGAAAAGTTCTTGTCCTTTGAACTCCATTTTGACTATGAACTCGTAGATATTCTTATTATGTTGCTCAAATTTTATAATCTTTAATATTACACCCCTTAAAATATAGTTAAACATAATTTCCTAGCTAGCATACCTTATCTTCAAGTTCAACTCACCATTTAAACTCATTGTTTGTATGTAAACAACACCATTAGAATCATTTGTCCGTAACAAAACAATGTCACAAAGGAATTGTCTCATCAACTTAATCCTCCATATCAATGATTCTAACATTAAGTTTCAACCACTCCTCCAATGTTTTAGAGAGAGAGAGAGTAATTCTGAGGCACCATTATCAACATCTTGAGCATAAAGTTGGTCTAGTTATGCACATCTCCTTTGTTCTTATCATCATATAGTGTATACCATTTATTATCAATCTCTTTTAAACTCACAAAGTTTATTGGAACGTAACCAACATTACGATACCAACTATAACACCCGGTAATTTCAGGTGCACTTATAACAATTTATCAATATCACACACTTGAAGATAAAGCAAAATGTTTTTATCATTCCTTACTTGACATCATTTTTTTTTATTTTCATTTATAATACCAACGTTTTCCATTGTGTTGATAATCATAATATCACAATTTCTAGATTTCTTTTTTTTTCTTTTTATTTTCAATTACAACAATTCATTTCACTCAATTGTTTCCATATCAATCATCATTATTTACTATGGAAAATTTAAATCTCACAGATAATCCTGTAGTATGTTTTACTTGCACTTAAATATACGAATAATTTATTCTTTTAACAATGTAATTATTACCTAATTTATCAAAATTTTGGCAAAGTTCCTCATATTCAATACACTATCTAAAATTTCATCTTGTAATATCATGCATAGAAAGTAATATCACATAACCAAACATCATCACACGATAGCCTCAAGTGTACCACCTATTCATTTATTTATCATCCAATAAGTGATTTCATATCTCAACCTTGAACATTTCATATCAATCTTATAACTTTTAAATTAATTACATAGATAACTCGTAATATATTGCTAGAGGAGTAAATGTATAAAACATGTTAAAAAAAAGTACATCATAATTAATACATAGCAAAATAAGGTTGCTTAAACAGTTATAACCATATGATATATATATATATATATATTAGTGTTGTTCTGTCGAGCAAGTTAGACCTACAATACTTATAGCAATATAATGGTTATTTAATCTAACTATACACGTATATTCCCTGAAAAGGAAAGAAATCAATATATTCAACATATTTATCCTTTAACATAATTCACCTTAAGTTAATTCAAAATTCAAAACAAAATTTCCATGGCAAAATCTTTGATCATTTCTTCCATATTCCTTAAAGCAAGTCACCATCCAATAACTAACCTTTCCTTTCCATCAATAATTAAGTCCTTTTCCTAAACAACTAACCTTAGCCCATAATCATATCAATAGTCTTTGTCCAAACGGCCGACTAATACACATATTCATCTCAATAATCTCGGTCCAAATTGGTGAATATATACATATTTATATCAATAATCTTATCTAAATGGCTGACTATGGTACATTTCAACCACTTTAATCTTCATCCAAATGGTCAACTAATACACATATTTATTTGAATAGTCTCCATCCAAATGATCAACTATATACATATTTATATCAATAGTTTTCATTAAAATGGCCGACTATGGTACATTTCAATCATTTTCCATTTAATTTCCATTTCATGCAAACAAATATGGATTTTTTTTTTATGAAAAACAAATTTGAATAAAGAGGTGAGGTGTCCAACACCTACCTGATACTTTGTTTATGCGAGCTCTCTCAACGGAATATCTCTTCTTACACCTTTTATAAGGTTATTGCAATCATTGACTTATAATTTTTATTCTATATAATCATATCCTTTTTACTTTAAGCTGACCTTTGATTATTCTCCTAGATATTGATTTTACCTTTTACCTCAACTAAAAAGAGTTATCAAAGACTTGATATTTTTCTTTATAATTCATTCTTGTGAATTAGTATTATTTTCATTTTTTTGATGAACTTCTAATGTGCAAGTGGAACTATAATCACTTGGATTATAGTTGTGATATTTTTGTGAGAACTAACATGGGTTTTGGTCTTTCTTCATTAAAAAGACCATATTGGGTTTCACCTTTAATATGGTGTAAAAGGGTTAATAGGTTTCAATCTCTATTCATAAAAAGGATTGCTAGGTTTAATCTTGAGCCCAATATAAAAGGATAATTGTAAAGGTTTGTATCTTGAACTCATGAAAAAAATTTCGTGATAAGTTACGGTCTAGCTTATGAAATAGATGATGAGTGATAATAAAAGCTAAGCTTCCCATTTAGGGAGTGGAATAACTGCATAGTTCCAAACCACTATAAAATCTATATGTATCTCTCTTTCTTATCTCTGTACATTTTTTGCAATAGCATTTACTTGTTATTGCCTTATATAATGTATGGATAAACATAGTGTTATTGTGACAGTTTAATTTGAACCCCGTGGATATAAAGATCCAAAAACCCATAATCAAATCAATACTTCTCAAGAAAACTAAATTCAAGCTTTGAACTTGACACAAAGATAACCTATACAAATACACCAAGACTATAAGTATCCAAAAAACCCCACTTAACGCCTATGAAAAGACATGAATAAAAAGTATGGAAGACGCCATGAAACTTGATCAAATATTCAATAAGTCAAAGTAGTACAATGAAGAACAAAAAGGTATGAGCAAAACCTCACATACAGAATAATAATTGTTGAAATTAAAGTTTGTCCAACAAACCTAAATATAAGCTAAATAACCCTATTTATAATAATTAAAGATATTATAAACAATGTTAGATAAATAATAAAAGAGTTTTAAATAAAATAGGAAAAAAAATCCTAAATCAACTGGGAAATGAATACAATTCATGTACGTACTTTGGACTTTATCATAAGACCTTCTCCATGTCCGATTAACCTAATTTAAATCAAGGCCTTTAAATTTTTTGGTAAAATTTCAGCTCAATCCAGAGATCGA